>NC_049911.1:27725775-28025775 GCF_001411555.2 Juglans regia
GGCAACTAGGAAAGCAACCCGCTTACTTCTAGTATCTTTAACTGGGTTTTGCTTTGATTTTCCTTTTCTGTAACCATCTAGTATTTTGTTCATGTGGTTATCCGAAGTAAAGTCAAAATAAAAATAATAGTAGCCTCTAGACCCTGTAACTACATCCCAATTGATTTTTTTGGGGGCTTCCGTCTTCCATGTTATAGATCCTAAGTTTCGGGGTAGTTGCTAACTCTGCTTATCGGATACATTTATTGCATTATTGTATTCCTTTTGGCATCAGATATAGTTTTCTTTGTCTAATCTTTTTGCTTCTTGTCAAACAGCCAAAGTACTTGCCGAGTTTCATCAAGTAAGGAAATTTTCAGTCATTTATTTTCTACTTCCCTATGCTTAGGATGCATAGTTTGAGGAAAACCTTCTGACTTCTTTTTACATGACATATTTATTAAGGAAGCAGTTGGAGACTGGTGCAAGTATAGTTACTGGAACGCGCTATGTTAAAGATGGCGGTGTACATGGATGGAACCTTATGCGCAAGCTAACGAGTAGGGGGGCAAATGTTCTTGCACAAACACTTCTATGGCCCGGTGTATCAGACTTGACTGGATCCTTCCGGTACACAAACTATAGTATTAAGCTATTTAAGTGTTTGCTCAGAAGATTGAAAAACAAGATATCTATTCAATTATTTGAAGCTTGCAAAATTTTGAAACTTACATTACTTGGATCATTTGAAGGCTTTACAGGAAGTCTGTTCTTGAAGATCTCATTAGCTCCTGTGTTAGCAAGGGATATGTCTTTCAAATGGAGATGATTGTTCGGGCTTCTAGAAAAGGTTACCATATTGAAGAGGTAAGGCCATATACTTGTCTTATCATGGTTTAGAAATCGATGGACTTTTGATACACATGCAGTTGTGAATCTTGATCCTAACCAAAAGCAGCCTTTTGCTTTCTAACCAATCTCTCTCTCTCTCTCTCTCTCTCTCTCTCCCTCTCTCCCTCTCTCTCTCTCTCTCTCTCCCTCTCTCTCTCTCTCTCTATATATATATATATGCCAAGATCTCCTTGATTAAGTCCTTGTAAAAGGGATTGACTCTTCCACTGCCTTTGCACCTCTCCCCATGACTGATTTGCTAAGTTAGTTAGACTCAATCTCATTTGCAATATAAACATCCTACCATTATGAATCTATGAACGTAAGTGATCAACAGGGGTGAAAAGAAATACTTATGGATAGTAAAAGAAAAGGTTGAAATTTTTGGAGTTGAAAGAGCTTGTTAGTCCTCATGATTGTTTGCTCTTGTTTTAATTTAATCTTATATAGAGAAGTCATTATACGACGATTGTGTGTATCCATCTGCTCTTTTATTGTTGTCTTCCCTTAATGTACCCTGGTTCAGCATCAGCAATAAACAGTCAGATATTGATTCTGTAGTTTTGCTTGTCTGACCATGTTGTATTCTCTCTCTTCCCAAACACCCTTCTTTATGGAGGGATTCTAGCATTGGAGTTATGGTAGCTTATAACTTAATACTACACTTGAAGATCTTGTGGACTGTATGATGCGTGAACTGTATAGATTTAAGCTAGTTGTGCAGAATCTGACTTAAAAGCAGTTTGAATACTTGCTATAATTTAGTTCCTGCTTTGTGTGATTGGATTCACTCTTATGTGTAGTTTCTAAGTGTTCTTAGAAAATATCTACATTATATAGTTGATTTGAATCTTGTGCTTGTCTACAGGTCCCAATTACATTTGTTGATAGAGTATATGGAAGTTCAAAGCTTGGAGGATCTGAAATTGTAGAATATCTAAAAGGTCTTGTATATTTGTTGGTAACCACATAAAATGAAGCTGAATGGCAAGTCAGTGATCATTTTTCTTTTTCCTTTTGTGCACGACTCATGTAAGGTTTTTAGTTCTAATACTATCTTTTTGTTTATAAATTTTGATGGGTTTCGATGATACAAACAATTATGATTCTGAATTGAGTCTAGGAATTAATGTTATCACATGAGTTATATGTATAGTACACTCTTATTTTACTTTCATCCTAATATGCCGATGTGGCCTTGTCTATCATCCTATGGACCAGTTCTTTTTGTTTTAAGGGCTGCATATGTCTTGAGATAGGAATAGGATGTAGCATTTTTTTTTAATCACATTGGCTCTTACGTCTATGTTTTGCGTTCACTTATGGCAGTTCAAGTTGTGTGGTGAAGAATTAGTTTTACATTCACCGATGTCTATTTTTTTCATAATTTTAGTTTGTTTCAAAGTTACCTAGAATCCGGATTATATATGCAAGGGATTACTTTTTTATTTATTTATATGTATGCAAGGGAATACAGGAACAGATTAGTGTTAAACCACTTTCCCTGCACCGTGGAACATTATGAGTAGGCTTATATGCAGTTTAACCCGATTGTTTCATCGGTTTCAAGTTAGTATAAACATACTCCTAGCCTGGCTCTGCCAAAAACCTCAGTGTACATTAGAATATTGGAACGCGATTTGTCAGTGTTGTAACGAATTGTGGCACCTCTGTTCCTTGGTTACAGTCTGGTTTTCGCCGATAATATCGTAAAGATGAACGTTGGCTATATTACTTTGTCTCAAGACTCGATAATTTCTACTCAATATGCCTAGATTTTGAAGCCAGAAGAACTAGGATGTAGGTTGGTCTGATTCTATGCAAAACTCGCATGCATGCATGGTCTGTGAGTTAAGATGATTTCGCTGACCGCCTACTGATTTGTTCGATAACGTGTTATCAACGTCGAAATGATTCTCTTCACGTAGGTTCTGATAGTCCATCCGACTGGCAAGAATTTTATCTAATTAGGGAATTTCAGAGTCAGTCATGTAACAATAATCTCTTATATATCTTGTTTGACAAGTAGATTCTCAATGATTAAAATTCCTTAGTTTCGGAGAGAAGAATGTAACAAGACAATTATTTTTGTACGACTTTGTTTTAAATGGAGGACATTTTTGTAAAACATAGTATCGTTATTTATCAAATATATCCTCCATTTAAAACATAGTTATAAAATAGTTTAATCCAACAAGATTAAAGGTTAGATAATATATGACAATTTATGATTTTCTATAATTCCATGTCCTTAACATTTTCTGCCACTCGGATATATAAATAATAAAGAATAAATATGGATAGAAGTTATTATTTGTAGCATTTATTTTATACACATGATGTGACATCATCTAGACTACACATCTCCTCAAGTGAATATTAGAAAAAATCAATTAGAAGCAGTCACGCAGTGAGTGTAAAGTGTGCACTGTTATAGTGACTTCTCTCTAGCATTATTCTAAAAAACAAAAAACTGCTTAGGCTTTCTTCAAATCGAATTTGAATCTAGTTTGCAGCAAAAACCATTTATCCACCCGAAAAATGATTCGTACAAAATTTCAAATACAAATCGCATAAATTTTTATAAAAAAAGTAAATTTTACTTTAAAAATTTATAAAAAAAAAAAAAACTATTTCTAATTAACGAGATCTACCTTTTATTTATAAAAGAGGTTACAGAAGCTTGTAATTAACGTTACTCTAATGAAAATGCTACATGTAATCATTATTACACAACCCAACACTTTGACCTGTCGATTGAGCACTTCTTTTGTTGACCCTAACTTTTAAACCATGTTTCATATCAAGTACAACAGAAACACCCGGCGAAACAGGATGGCCTTCAACAACTTGAATGTGATAATTCCATATGACGGCGGTTGCAACCATTTTCATTTGAATGAAAGCCATGGCCTTACCCAAACAACTTCTCGGGCCTCCACCAAACGCTGAGAACTTGTAAGATGGCACAGATATGATTCCTCCTTGCTCTGAGATCCATCTCTACGGCCTGTATTGCAAGCAATCTTCACCCCATATTTCCTCCATTCTCCCCATTGCGTATAGACAGATTATAATCTTTGTACTCGGACCGACATGGTGGCCGCTCGGAAGAACATCTGGTCCAACTGCGGTTCGAGGATCGAAAGCCACCACTGGATACAGTCGTAGCGCCTCGCATAAGGCTGCATGGAGATAAACCTGTCTATCCAGATCTTTTATACCAAAACACCCCCACTTTTTGTCATCTTTCACCAAAATAATCTCTTTCATCTCGTCCAGAATCTTTGTTTCTACAGATGGGTGCGTTGCAAGAAGCCATAGAAACCAAGTGAGAGCCATACCCATGGTGTCGCTGCCTGCCGCCATGAGATTGAAGGCAGTGTCCCTTAAAAATTTGCTCGTGGACCCTCCCATGCGTGATCCTTCTTTATCTTCGAGCATCAAATAAGCTGTCAATAAGTTGAATTCCGCTTCCTCCCATCGGTTTCTTCATCGGCTTAGTTCTTCTCGCTTTGATGAGATGCATTGGTACAAGAATCCATCGAAGGTTTCCCAAGCAGCTTTTCTCAGCTTCTTCTCTTGCCCGAGTTGAAGCCATCTCTGAAACTTCCAACACCATTTTGGCAAGATATGTCGGTATATGGTTGCCTCTTCTATCTCATCGAAAGCCTTTGCATGCTTACATTTTGGGAAGTCGACGGAAAGGGAAACTGGATCTAACCCCAAAACCATTAAGCAACTGTTGTCGAATGTGAATCGCTTAAAAACTTCTTGCAGATCCACCTCAATCTCTAACTTGGAGATGTGATCGAGAAACGGAATTAAGCCGTCCACCACCTTTCCTCGAACAACTTTCTCCACAAACAGCTCAAAATTGCTGTTTTTTACAATAGAATGCATCGTCTTTCTCTGGAACGTCCACCAATCTGAATCAGAGTTGATAATCCCATCTCCCAAAGGCTCCAAAATCTCTCGAATCTCAGACCCTTTTTCGTAGTTGAAAAAGTTTTTGCTCAGAATGTGGTGGACGTTCATGGGATCGCTGGTGATGATGAAGTCCATGCCAGCAAACCAAGGGCCCTTTACCTCGACAGTGCCACCATAATGTTTTAGAACCCGGTCTATGCTCTCGTACATATGAAATACATTGCGAAGAAGCCCCGGAACCATTCCTAGAACAGGCCAGTTTGTGATGGGTGAGCTTTTGTTACGTACTTTCCAATGGCCAAGAAAAAGGAAACAGAGAAGTCCCAGAAGCATTACCGAGTACCCAAGTATTGCCATTGGAGGTACTGTATGCATGTATGTAGTTGTGTGGATCGAGTTGTAAGGTTGATCAGATCGTGGTGGCCAGGTGGGTTTTCAAAGCAAGGAAGCCATCTGGCATGTAATATATGTGTGTGTGTCGCCTCCCCCGAGTAGATCGAGTATAAGCAATTTTCAGGTTTATTACTAGATCTTCTGGAGATCAAGCATGCTTAATGACCGACAGAATTTCAAGTGATCAGGGGCGGCTCAAAGGCAAGGCGACTAAGGTAATTGCCTAAGAGCAGTCTCGTTGAATTAGCCTAAGTTAGAGGATATTTTTTATAAATGTAAGAAAAATTTAATTTTTGGTTATTTTATTCACATAAATTTCTATATTGAAATAACTATTTTTTTATTATATAATAATAAATAATTAATAATTTTAAAAATATTTAATTTTTTTAACTATTAATTTATTTTATTTTATTATATTTTAATATTCTATTTATTATATATTAATTAATAATTATATTTTTATTAAATTAATATATTACTAACTCAAACTAATATAGCATGACCAAAGTCAAGTCATGGCCTGCATGTGGCACGAGCCATGGTGCAGCCGAGGTTGGGCCATGGTCTGCTCGTGGCATGGGTCGTGGTGTAGCCACGGCTGAGCCACGACCCATCATGGGTTCAAGGTGCCATGGCTCAGTCATAATCGAGGCAAATCTCGACCTTGGTTGAGCTATAAAGTCCTACAACTTGACACGTCCCCACCAACTCTTAAGATGCGGCTATTCAATCACTCATATTTTATCTCTAGCACCTTTTCTTTAGGATTCTTGTCACTTTCACCCAAATAGACTTTTAACGTGTGTAGGTAGGAGTCTAGGACTTTTTACCAAGCAAGAGTTTCAACACGAGAGGATTTTTGACCAGCTAAGACTTTTCAACCAACTAGGACTTTTCAAAGACATGGAGATTGGAAGCAGTGGTGGAGGGAGAGAGACCCAGTTTTCGGGGATAGTTTTTGGAGGTTAAGAAAAAATCATTTTTCTTTTGGTGCTCTCACGGAGAATTAAAGTTTGAGTAAAGTCTACAACATAAATTGGTTGGTAAAAATATTTTTATTATCTTTCAATTTATAAATTAAGTTTTATTATTTAAGATTCTAGAATTTAATTATCTATTTGACTTGGATACATTAATTTTGAGACAATTATATTAAATCTTGCTATGATTTGATTTTATTGAGTTATAAAATTATGAATATGTAATTGTGACTTAAATAGGTTTTCATGCCATTGATATGATATTTTGTTACACTATTATTTGTGAACATAGTGTCATCTTTAGATCTGATATTTATTTTTATGTATGAAAACTGTGGTTTGTAAGTGGAGAGTAGATTCTAGAGTTAAATTTGAGAAATTAGATGAGTATTTTGTCATATCTTTCAATTATGAATTTAATGTTATAATTATTAATTGTGTATATAGTTTAGATTGAAAAAGTCAAAGTATTGGATCTGGTTGATAGAAACTCAAAACTTTGCTTGCATTTTTATTCATGTCTTAATCTCATTTTAATTACGTGTTTTAAGTAGATTTTAAAATACTTTTCAAATTTCTGTCATCTTGTTATCTATCTTTTCCTTTAAGTTTGCATTCTTGTAGTGTTTTTTTTGACTCTTTGTGTATCAACACTTTGAACTATATTATAACATTGCATAGTAATTTAGGTGTAATCAAGATTCGTCCCCAAATGTAGTACCAAGCCCAAAACTTTGATGGGTAAAAGTTGTATGCTTTGTCAATGGGCCAAATTTAATCAAATGGCTAGTTCAATTTTTTTTTCAAGAACGATGTAACTACAACTTTTTTGCGACTGATTTTGCAATAAATTAAGAGAAACACTATTTCCACAGAAATTTTCTACCGAATTGTGTTTTTATTTTTTACTTTTATTTATTGATTAAGAAAATATTTTATAATAATTTTATAAATTTTTTTTAAATGTTTAAAATGATTGAAAAATGTGTGAAAATAAAATAAGAGAAAAATAAAAAAATAATTTACACTATTCGGCACCTATTGTGTATCGAATTTTCGGTAGGCGTAGCAACGCTCATAAATTAATATGGAAAAAGGCTACTTAGTCCCTCAATATTATTATTCAAAGTTATTGCTAGAGTATTTTAATTTTTTTATTTAGTGATTAAGAAAGTAAACTATTAGTAAAATTGTATATTTTTTTAATATTTTCTTAATAATTAAGACTGTTAAAAAAATATTAAAAAAATAAATTAAGAAAACACCAAAATTCAACTAGCGGTACGTCCAACGTTTACCAGCTAGCACCTTCCATTAATATAAGCATGAAACTTAAATTAAAAATGAATTTCGATTTTACAAAACTAGTAATTATTTAATAGAACGAGTTAATAGAAAATTGTAGGACAAATCTTTGACTTACAGTAAACTTAGTACGTTTGGATATATAAATACTCTCAACTCATTTGATTTTATTTCATTATTATAATTTTTTTAAATTTTTATATAAAATATAATAAATAATTCAATCTTTTTTAATTTTAAAATAATAATAATATTAAAAAATATTATTTTATTCAATTTATATAAAATAATATTATTTCATCAAACTATCCAAACGAGTACTTAATTTCCATCTCTCCTCCTATGCAGCATGTATGGATCAAGAAACATGTCAAGTCCTTCTGCAGTTCTGCTATTAAGTGGGTTGCCTGAAAAGCCTGTTAGGATCTTTAGTGATGGAGGACAGATTTAGGGGGTGGAAAGAAAGAAAAAATATGGCCGTGAAGTTTCCGAGTTAGATGGCTTCGTAGTTTGTACAACAATTCAACAAGCATAGCAGAAAATATGATAACCAAAGGAGACCCGTAATAAATAAAGATCGAAATGCATCCATATTTACGTCTGACTAACTACATTTCTTTGTCAGATTGAAACATCAATCATTTCAAGGCTGACATGCAATCACCGACATAGAACGTTTACTGGAAATCCATGAACAAAGAAAACAGATTCAAATTCCATATACAACAAGAAACAAAAAGAAATAAATTCAGTTTCTTTCAGAAATTATAAGGCAAATCAACCAGAGAACTTCCTTAAACATCCATAGTTCTTTGAAACTCAGTCTCTACGAACCCTTCGAACCACGGCTTTTGGCTTTGCACCAAGCAGTACGGTAGATTTCCCTGAAGTCGCAGGAAGAGGACGAGGGGGCTTCTTATTCTCTTTCATCGTACTTCTTAGCATATACCTCGGAGTTGGAGTCTCGCTCTTCTCCACAGTGTAAGCCGCTGAGACCGATTTCCTCATGCTCTCAAACTTTTTCGTACTACTGATCCTTTTCGCAGACTCCACCGAGACACCGAGATTGTACGCGGTCTTTTTCTCAACTCCTGTGTCTTTCTTCTTCCGCCTCAGCCTCTCGTTCCTTCTAGCGGAGTACTCCTCGTAAAACCGACCCCTCTCAAACAGAGAGCTGGAATCGGCACTCAAAGAATTAGAAACCCCAGCATCGTCCGAAACTCCTTTGCCAAATTCATCGCGTACCATTCTCGCTAGATCACGCAAGTCGCACGAGATCGAGCGGTATTCAGGTCGAAGATCCGATTCTCCATTGTCCCAAAAACGGTTCGGTCTTTCAGATTTTGTCAAAGAGCCTGTAAAAAGATGGTAAGGCGCACATAAGTTAAATAACTCTAAAACAAACAGAGTGCGTGCGATTTTGATAGATGTTTGTGTAGACCCACCTGGTGGGGTTTGCAGAGAAGATGAGTTCGATCGAAGAACTCGACGTGGTCGAAGTCGTATCGGCGATTTAGGGAGCGGCGGCTTGCGATCTGACTTCATTCTTGGTACGGAACAAACAGACGGAGTTCAAAATTCAAAAGAAAACTGCAAAGGGAGAAAGAAGAGAGCTTCAGAGAAGAGCGATGAGAGAGAGAGAGAGCGCTTTGCGTTCAGTATAGGTTTTGTTGCAAATGCCTAATGGCCCTTTTTACTCTCACTCGTCTCTCAATCGTCTTTGACTCTTTATTCGTCTTTTTTTTGGGGGGGAGAGAGGGAGGAGCGTCGTTTTGAATTCGAAGAGAGATTCAGGGGAGAGGGAGGAGCGGCAGTTTAGGGGAGCCGTCTCCAACGGTCATATTCTTAATCGGACAGACTGTAATTTTTTTTTTTTTTTTTTTTTCGTATCTGCAGATGGAGCAGTTATTTTAAACTCTGAATATAATTTAATTTATTGAATTAAAATTTTAAAATTTATTATTCAAATCTTATTATGCTAAGTGAATGGTGTATGGTATAAAAATTTTTAAATAAAATAATTCACGTAGATACAACAATAGACAACAACTTAAATGCAGGTAATTTTATAAAAAAAATAAAAAAATAAATAAATAATAGAGGCACATTTCCGTATTCTTTACTGGAAAATGTGAGTTATAATTTATAAAAGAGTTGTACACAAAGGTATATGTGTACGTCTTTGGGTCAGATAGCAACTCGGATCTTCATTTGGGCTTGGACCTGCACACACGAAGAAGAAGACTGGGGGAGAGTGGCCTTGGTAAGGCTGGGGAGTCTTCGTTACTTACATTAGTGTCTTTCATTGGAAATTTATAAATAATTGAGAGAGAGTTTAGAGAGCCTTTTTGGTACGTGAGGGTTGTTATTTACATTAGGAGTCTGGGGGACAGATCGTGCCTACTCTCATGTGGTCCATATCCTTTCTACAATTTTACTGTTCCCTCTGTCAAAGTTTTTTAATGCGATGTGGTTTCTATGACTGCGTTATTAATGCGGTGTGGCTTCCTGACTTACATTATTCTGCAGATATCTTAGTAGTCTATCGATATCCTCTTGTTAAAAGATCGATGGCTCCCCTTACATCCTGTCCGCCCAGTATCACAGGTCCTTATGAGTGGGGCGCCGCAGGGGAGGCTTCAAGTCGACGTGTCCCAACAACCGCTATTGCTAATTTGCCCCGTGTATGGGTTGCTTCACAAGCAAGTTTGGTGCTTGGGCCGAGTGTTCCATGCAGGCCCACTCACCCCATTCTAGCGCCAGGGAGGGAGGGTACCTCTTGGGCTTGGACGCCTACCCATTAATCTTTCTTGGGTACCCCATGGGCTTATGGGGAAAGTGAAAAATTCCCTTACATGTTGATTTCTTTTTAGAGAAACTCTATTTGTCGTTTCCGAATGGGGATTGTGTGCGCAACCCATTTAATGAAACGATGTGTTTCATTAAACGGCATCGTTTTGAGGAATAACATACCACTGTCAATTCTTTCTCCCTTCCTCAGAGTGAGACTTCGTTTTCCCCTACCTCAACGAGACCCATTTGATCCCTTCGTCCTATGCCATTACCGAAGCGAAATGGACAACGTCCACACATCTCCAAGAAGATCCAACTTCGACATTGAGCAATATTGGGAAACTGATTCTCCCTCGCTGTCACACCGCCATTGATTCTCCATGCAACATGAAACTGACCTCGGCCCACCGAAAAATTACTCGTTTGATAAAAGAACAAGTTTGTGAAGAAAATGATGATCAAGATCATGCATTTATATCTAGGAATTAGTTTCCTGCATTTCATTGATTGGAAGATGATGACGAGGATAAGGAAGTGATGGAACTTCCAACCATATGTGTTGCCCCTTGATCAATGGGTCTGAACATATAAAGAGATTGACGTTTTTTAATTATTTTGCATTATTGTACAACTTGACAACTTGTTACGATTTGAAGGTTTTGGTTGAAAAAATAGAGGTGATACACAATAATCATATTGTTTACGTATTGTACTTGTACTGCATATACTTCGAATAATTTATTATTGTAAACAAAACTGTCAAAGTTTCTACAAATTAAAGACGCTTCCAAAATCCACGAGTATTGCCTCAACTTGGATTAATGTATTGGTACTCAATCGATGCCGACAGTGGTGGAGGAGAAATTCAAGTCGATGGCAGCGAAGTAGACAGATTTCGGGAATAATCAAAACGAAACTATGAGACCCATCAGAGAGATTTATGAGAAAGCTAGCAATGGTGGAAGAGGCCAACGGTGGTGGAGGACTCGACCACTACTATTCCGTCGGACAGGGATTGAAGAAAGGAGGGAAGAAAAATTTTCAGTTGATTTCTTAAGAAAAATTCGCTCATTGACGGAAGATACACATCAGTGGCATTATTGTAATTCAAAAAGCTCTTGATGACAAAAGTGTCCACGCTTGCGTGGGCAGTCCCCGTAAAGGCCTGCACGTAGATTGACTCTTATCTTAATCAATTAGTCACTGTTCAAATTAGGAATAATTTCGCGTTTAATTTTATTTTATTCAAATACTATATATATATATATATATATTAAAGAAACGCTCGTACTTACTTGTCAATTGTCATTATCTGAGCTCACCCTTAATTTGGCTATGTATTATTGAGAGTCACACTGTTTTCTTCCAACCCAATCCCCAGATTTCCTTGGATACTCTTTTAACTGTACTACAGCTTCCTGGTGGTTCTCTAATGACGATAACGTCTGTTAATTTGGCTTTCTGTCATTTGCTTGTTTGAAGCCTTATCCTTAATTTTTTTAGCGTAACAAATCATTCACGTGTAAAATTTATTTTATTTGTCTATCTTTCTTTTATTTTACGTTTTTAAGTTTAGATCAAGAAGATAAGATGGATGATTTAGAAAAATTCATGCCATAGGAGATCTCTATGTTTTAGAGTTATGCACGATAATGACAAGATGTACCTAACATATACAACATTCTATGGCATGTTGCTAGCTTAATTACCCTGTCAATTGGGGGGTTGGGATGTACTTAGAGCAATAATAGAAATTGCTAGAGAGAAAGATAAAGGACAATCATACAACTAAATCGATTTTAAATCCGAGAAGTTAATGCGCAATCAACTTTTGTAATAAGGTTTGGAAAAGAAAAATCATAAACACATCACTTTTTACAACATTTTACATAACAATATTTTAAAAGGAATGTTATTTTTGTAAACTAACTTGTAAAAGTAACATCATTTTATCAAAATACCTTTATTTTACAATATGTATTGTGAAATATGTTGTGTGGATATCAGTACTCTAAACTTGGGCCTCAGCAACATCAACAATCCTTGGATAAGATTCTAATGGGAGACAGAGGGAGGGGGAGAGAGAGAGAGAGAGAGAGAGAGACTTACCAAAAGACCGGCGGAAAGAGAGACGACGACAGAAGTTGAAGGCTAGGGTTTCAACATGGTTTGGTGCGAGGAAGAGAGAGAAGGCAAAAAGATAAGAGAGAAGAGAGATCTTGTGCACGCGCGTGAGGGGGGTGGGAGTTCATAGTTTTTTTTTTAATATAATCCAGATACCTGATTTTAAACCTAGTACCCGGGTATCATAATTGTAATCGGTTTGCATAGATCTGATTTTCGGTGATGCGGGTTCCGGATCAGATTTTTTCCTGACACGTAATCGAGATCTGGTTATCCGGGTTTCAAGCTGGACTGAAAAAATACCCAACCCAGTTGAACAGGCCTAGAACCTACAACCATAAAGGCCCACTGACCAAGAGACAAAAGCTCGTGCAACAATGACCAAAGGGCCAATAGCCACAATGCACTAGTACAGGATTTAAATCCAGCTGTCATTAACAAATTAATGATGTAACAAGACAAGATGATATCCGGCGTGATATCTGCACATGACACTCATCTAGGGTATTATTTTCTTATGGCATAATGGCTAATTTAGGATCCTAACAACCCGCAATTTAGTAAAGATAAGAGAAGGTCAAGGTATGAGATAAGCCTCTTCATCACACATCCAACCATATAAATAAATATCAAAGAACACGTCTAAGGTAGGGTTTGAACTCTCTAAAATTTTAAATATTCTCCACACTTTATATTGACTTAGGCATTAGAAGTGTTTCCAACCACACCGAGCCACTCTCATCTTCTTGTTGCATATTATTGGAAGTTGTTAAGCAGATATACAAAACACGTCCATAACAGCATACATGTCACCTGAGTGTAAATATACTATACGGAGGAATGATGGTAAAGTCTTTTGTACTAGTATACTAGCATGTTCTTAAATGGACGAGCAAAAGGGATTGTCAAAAATGATAGACAAGATTGAAGATTGATGAAAAATTTAACTTATTTTTTTACTTAAAATAATTAATATTGTCTATTCATTTTTTAAACAGAAATTTTAGGAGGACGTAAACCAAACCAAATCCAATCAACAAAAATAGTGGTACAAGTCTCATTCTTCAGTGATTGGATGGTCAGTCTTCTTTGATTAATTTTCATTACCCAGCTGGCACATAGGTTTTGTTCTCATCCATTGAGCTAAATGCGCCCAATGTCACTTCAAATTTTTTTTTTATTTTTTATTTTTAATAATTGTGGCCATTGTTTCTAACAAGAGAATAGAACTGTGTCGATGCAATAATTTGATCATATTCCTAATTATTTTTTCCAAAAAAAAAATTCTTCATGTCAAGTGAAATCAAGAGTACTCATTTAATACAAAATGTGGAATAAAATAGGAATGAAAATTCTCCATTTAAAGTGATCCGCATGACAGAAAGGATACTTATCTTTTTAAATGAGGTGCCCTACAAACTAAGCAATTGATTATGGTAAAAAGAATATTTGTATTGTCATTAGACTGCACTAACTTACAACAATCTATGTTTTCGTAGATGAAATAAAATGAGTTAAAATAAAAATTAAAAATTAAATAAAATATTGTTAGAATATATTTTTTTAATATTATTTTTATTTTGAGATTTGAAAAAAAATTGAATTATTTATTTTATGTTGTGTGAAAATTTGAAAAAGTTGTAATGATTAAATAATGTGATATGAGATGAGAAGTTTTGTAAAAGTGAACGATGCCTAAATGACTATTTTTTTCCACCAATAAAGAATAAATGGCCAGTTCATGTTAAATATTTTAAAATGAAACAATAATATTAGGATCTTCGATTTTCTTGAATTCACAATAATAAAATAATAACAGTTAGAAAACGTACATTCCTCCATTATAGTTTGATAGAAAATCTGATCTGAATATGAGAAAATGATCACCCTTATAACTTTATCTTCAAGTATCTCTCGATGGCTAGATGCACAATTATGTTATAAGTGAGAACCCTTTAATTCTTCAGTGCTATTTATAGATTTTTTGTCATCATGAAATTTAGAGACATTTGTGTCCCACTATGACTAAATTTAGAGGTATTATTGTCTCATTGTAACTCATTAATTAAATGATAATATTTGAACTAGTCTAAACTCATTAGGATATAAATGTGTGAGATATTGAGTTTTAATAAAACCCTAACATTCTCCAATTTAGCCCATACATTCATAAAATAATATTTTTCTTACATAGATTTATTACAAAAAAATTAACCATACCTTTTATTTTCAGAAAATTTTCCTAATTCAAAATACATTACATGAATTTCTTAATATTAATGTCTAAATCAGTTACCAATGCGAGTCATGACAATACTCTGTTTTATAACCAACAAATTTCATTTCATATACCACAACACTAATAACTTAATTTAATATGATCTTTAATTAGGATAATTAAGACAATCCTGCAATGCCTTAAGTTTCAATTCATGTCTATTTTAGGCAAAAGTTGAGTTTGAATTTGACTATTCCAATGAGAGTGCTCTTCGTCAGCAAAGTTGCCAATCAAAAGCAACAGTCTAACAGGGCTGGTTGACTTAAAATTCTCAGTATACGAAATAATGAACCAGCCAAACAAAAGGCAGCAAACACCTCTCTCTCAGGCTGCATTTTTTTTAGAAGCAACCTTTTCGCTATAAATTTTAAGTTGTCTACTACCATATGACATCAAAGAATATATGTTAAAGGTAAAGAAAAAAATAATAACACAGAAAGTCGGATGAAAAAAAAGAACCCCACATGTGACATGTTCTCAACAGCATGTAGCTTGCCAAAAAACATAAGTTAGTATTGACAATCTGAACCAGAGCTTCATTCCCATCACCAGCTTGGCTTTCCGCCGTCAACCATACAGGATTGAGCCACAGCCACGGTTGATCAAGCATCAAGAATTGGGAAGCAACGGTCTGGCCACTTGGGATATGCACGCTTATACAAGCTCATGCACACCGTGTCATGTTGTTGAAGGCCGCCATTGAAAACACACTTCATAGCCCCTGAAGGGAAGGGGGGAAAAAAAAGTAGAGAATTAGTACAACAGTCTCATGCACACCATGTCATGCTGCTTATGCATGCAGCAGCCTTAACTCTGCAACATATCAACCATAGTGAGTTTAGGATAGATTCCTTTCTAAAAGATGTATCTTGTTCAGAATGAGCACCATACCATGTGTACCAACAGGTTCTTTAATACGTCCACGACGACCACATTTGGTCCACACTTCCACAGGCTGCAATAATGACATTCATCATCAACAATCCAATCATGACGAATGTAGACTGAGACTCCAAAACTTCTACCTCAAAGAAAGAGCTAAAATGATAAATACTTGCAATGAGATTCTTTTACCTTGAACCATCTAACATCCTCTGGGTGATGAAACATATATCTTACAGTAGCTTTTAATTTTGATACTCTTTGTGGGTAACTGCATCAGAAACAGCTTAAGCTTTAAATAAGAACATCTATAAACCATTTACATTTGTACCTTGAAATTAACCCAAAATACATTTCATAAACTGCTTTGATAAACCACAAATATTTAGAAGACATGATAAAAAGAAACCAGGAGGAATAAAATGCCCGGCACAACGTTAGCTACATGCAAAAATTTTAAAAAGTTGCAGCATTTATGTGTAAATATAGAGATCAGTTTATTGAAAGAAAAAAACACGTCAATCTCATCACCGCATGTCCAAACCAAAACCAGAGTGCATGAGTTATATTAATCGCACTACTATTGCGTTTGTAATTTTCTCATGCAAATGTACATCATATTCGATTAATCATGAATGTATTGATATAGCAGAGTTAGGGTCTTTTCTGCACCTTTGCACTTATGCAGAGTATATACTAGAAAAAGAAAAAGAAAAAGAAAAGAAAGCTCAGAGTAATGTTGAAAAAAAGTGGGGGCCATCAATATGAATGTGATAGACGTATTTGCTGTTATAGAATATTCTCTAGAGTCTAGCTAGTGTTACCAACGTAGGTGTGCTATAGTTTCCCTGGAAGGGGAAGCCTAACAACAAACTGTGAGCTTGAGAAAGAGCAAAGAATAGATCATACCCAGTTAAAATAATCTTCTTCAGTATTATCTTGTCTGGGTCAATGCTTCTCAAAGAACCAACAGCAGCAACAGAAGGTGCAGAACCAGCTTCTCCGCTCTTCAGGACTATTAAGGGAAGAGAAGGAAAAGAAATTGGGGCATAAATAGACGCCAAAGAAAAACGCCCTGCATGAAGAAACCGTTCCATCTTGTGCTTGTCTGAGTTAATGTTGTCAGTAGAAAATATAGGCCTGCAAAGCGACAGGAAATGACCTCAAAACTGGCAATCAATATATGCTAGAATGAACAGGATTATAAACACTACCTGGCAACAAATTGGCGAAAACCAACATGGAAGACAAGTTCCTCTTTGGCTTTAATAGGAGCACTGTATGTGTCATGTTTCTTTATGCTGCAAAACATAGAAGACTCGTGAAACCATGACAAAGCGGAGCAATAATCCAGAAACAGAGAATGGAGAAAGGAGACAGCTAAATAGAAGATACCTGAAGTGGAGGACAGACATCTTGGACTCATGCTGCAAGAGACCACTTGCTACAACAGGCACTGTCTTTCCTAGCAAGCATAATTTGCAAGCAACAGCATTTGGTATGTCCTTTATATGCAGCCTTATATATGAGCTAGCTGGTACACAGTCATCCCTGTTCTCTTGCTCCATATCTAAAGCATTAGCAAGAACATGTCTTTGTGTTCTAGCAAAATTATCAAATGCAAAAATTCTCGCATATTCTGGAGGTAGAGATTCCTGATTTCATTCAAAAGAACTTTAGGGGAGCTCTGATATTCAAAGATGATGTAGATTTCAAAGAAGAACAAGAACTTTACTTTTGGGTCCCAGGAAGAAGTCCTAAAGGACTTGAGGCCTCTATACTTTGCAAAGCGTTTTCTAGCTGGAATATCTAATGGTGTATCCACTTCATCAGGATATTCTGAAAGATAACAAATCATTGAAAAAAAAAAGGCATATCAGCAACTAGAACAAGCTAATTTCAAAGGAAGTTTGTTTCAATTATCCAGTACACTAATATCTCATTCACCTTAAGCAAGTCCACAACCATCCTACGCTAGACGTGTTTATAGGAGTGCACATTAGTCTATTGCTTTGCAACAGTGAGTGACGCCTATATTATCCCCTAATTTCCTTCTCATCTTTATTTTTGCTTCACCTTATCTACATGGTTATCTTTTTTTTTTTTCCAAAAATAGAAGAATAGCGCCCGGGGGGCGGGGGGGGAGGGATGGGGTGTTGAATATAAGTGGGAAAATTCAATTCCCAAAAGTAATCCAATCACTTAAAGCATTTGCACCCTATCCACTGCACATTCTGTTTGCCATAGGGTGAGAATTGACCACAAATGATTTTAAGGCTTCATGGTCAGGAGAAAGATCTACCCTCATCTTCGGCATGTGCATTTTTAATCCTTTGAATCTCATCCTCTATCTGTTCTCTTGTCAAGTTCTCGCCATCCTGCATCACAAAAGAGAGCATTTGACAGGTTGAGCACCTTCAATAACTTATTTATTTATTGATAAGTAATTTATTTATTAGATAAATATTATCAATAAAAAAAATTAAGATTGTTGTAGGAAGTTTTACATTGCATAAAGTAATGTGGACTACGACGGTCCACAACAATTTTTTTTATGGTAACATGGTCCACAACAATACCGCTTGCCTTTTTTGTAGATTTGACTAATTCTAGCTACCCTACCCTTAAACTCGGCGTCCCCCTTTATATACCCTGCCAGTGTAGGGTTTGTGCCCCTAGAAGGTAGAAGTTTATCATAATCATCATAGGAAGGTTTAAACTATATCAGGAAATACCTATTCGTGCTTTATGCGATGGCAAGATTCAGTGATTTCATGATTCAGACAGCCCTTTATCTTTTATTTAATTTTTGCTGGAGAAGATAGAAAAAATGGTTGACTTAATCCTGTTAAGTGGTTAACTTAATTAGCACAGGCAGTCTACCCTGAAACTCAAATGATGCTAAATACATCTATAGCATGCTAAAACCCACCATCATCATTGAATCAACATCAGTTTCTTCATCAGAGTCCTTCAAGTTCAAGAAAGATCTATCGTCATCAAGGTTTAAATTCTTAGCACCATCTTGATTGGGAAAATCACCCTCTTCTTCGTCCAATACCATCCCATCATCGGCTTCATTACTATATGAATCTTCTTCATCTGAATCATCAACAATCCAAGCAGCCTGCAATATATAATAAAGCCTATTTATCACAATCATGCGAAGTACATACCTAGCAAATGAAGATGTTATAAACATAGGAGAATGAAAAGACAAGCTTTAAGATATATTGACGTTAACAGCATTGAATGCATACCTGGTATTCTGAAGTGCCTGGAGGAAGAGCCCTCTTTCTCAACCTTTTTTGTCTTTGATTTCTATCAGCCTCAGCCATTTCAGCCTCTGTTGGCCATGTCTGACAGACAAGAACCATGTTATCAATGGCGATTATACCAAGGAAGTTTCATCATTTCACAAATAAGGGAAACTAAGCACAACTGAGCATCATCCTTTAAGAGGAAGAGGGACAAGGGAACACACACTCATCAAGACACAAAACCTTCAGGAACTCGGCACTGCCACTTTAATTTCAATCTAAAAGCTGAAAGCTAAAACATAATAAAGCACCTAAGAACAAATGTAGAACTTAAAACTCGATCTCATATACGTATAGGATTAAATTGAAACAATAGGCTTGACAACAAAGCTGAAAATAATGGTGTAAAGTAAGAATTGACCAAACACCAAGTACAAAACATAGTTTATCAGGTGCTGACTTGCAAGGTTACTAGGTGTGATTATAATCGACAGATCAACAGTTCGATATTTATGCAAGTTACCTGCTCTCCAGCAAGAGGATCGGGAACATTTTCGACAAGTAAAGGCTCTTGCTTTAAGGGATCGGAAGCCAACGACCGAATTACCTGAAATAGTTCAAATAGAATAAAAATAAAATGGGCATATCAGACAGATAAAAATGTTAATTAATGCCAAAAGTAAGGGCCAGTTGTCAACAAATAAAAATGTTACATGAATAATTGACAAAGAAAATACATTACATTAATCACCATTGCAGTTGTAAGACATTCAAAATAAATGACAAACATGCACAACTTACTGCATCTCACTTTTCCTACTTGCAGTAATTGCATAAAAAGAAACTACATATACAACATAGCATCCCTTCTGTTTTGGCTTCCTCAATATGGGATACTTAGAGCAATTTAAATTTGGTTTTGTATCACATTTCTTTTGCCCAATGCATTACTAAGCTGTAATCAACTTCCAGCTGTATAGCAGTCTCTTAAAAACTGGTATCATGAAATTAAGCATATACTATAGTCTATGTATGATTGAAATGAAAAGACAACACCAGTATTCTGATGCTGACTCTGACTGAAAAGTAGAGGGAGTATTGAGAAAGACGTGATAATTTAAAAAATAACCCATCCAATAGAGGCAGCATTGAGAAAGAAAAACAGATCTACTTCTAAAATAAGCCCCAGACTCAGTTCAAAAAGCAGAAAAACAGATCTACTTCTAAAATAAGCCCAAGACTCAATTAAAAAAGCAACATCAACATCATGATTTAGCTACAACAGTTAAATTGAAGAACTCAAAGCTCCCTATATTTAATTAAATATTATGTATTATAAATGAATTAGAAAAATAAATAATTATGACAATTGGTGAACAGAAAATAAAATCCAATTTATTTTGGGATAAGCATTAATAATAACTCTAATTTCATATGAAAGATCTCTAGATAAAAGCTTCAGAATCTCTCTCTTGATCCTTTATCCTTGCTGTCTTCCCACCCATATGATAATTATCACGCACAAACTTATCAAAAAAATGATAACATCATTAGGCACAATACCCTGCAAACGATCCAACTTAGTCTCTTGCTCCATTCATACACCCTCCTTATCTCTAGTATCATATCGTAGTAGTAATAATGCATCAGACCCTCCAGTGACTAAGAAGATAAATCATGCTCAATTTAACCACATTACCCTTTTCAGCTTATGTCAAAGTAAAATTGCAATACCTCTGTATCATGCACTTCATCTGAGTCCATGATGTCCCGCTCTTTTCTTGGATTTAGAGGAAATGGGTCCTTAAGAATTTCGATTTTACTCAACTGGTAATCCCCCGCACCAGAAATATGAACCTGTGGTGAACGGAAATAAGACGACCGCCTAAAAAAAGGAACCAGATGTAAGCAAATGGTTGAACTAATACCAGCTGATTCACAGAGAGGCTATGAGCACGCAGGTAGCCTGTGATGATAAGGGTGCATTTCTCCATATTGCAATCACCAACCGTCATATCAACCTACAATGCGTCAACAAACACAAGAATCAATCATAAAAGAATGTGATATGAATCAAAGAACATAAATCTTTCTTCTAACTTCTTATTTGTCTTTCCTTTTTGATTGGTGTGTGGTTACTCCTAAACAACAAATAAATACTAAACCATCTAAGACAACTTTAGCCTTTTTTTGGTCCATATTGAGGCTACCACTAACTGAAAAAAACTGTTAGTAAAACCATGTAGAAATAAATGGGCACCATTTGAGCCATGACGTAAGGTCGTTGATTTCGCCAGTGAGGGGCCATCAGCCTCTGTTCCTTGAAAAGCCACATAAACTGCAAAATAACAAAACAGAAACAAGTTACAGACCAAGGGAAACAGTATGACAGAAATCGTGTGAAACATAATCTGATGCCATCTATTGCTTGTATTATTAGAACCTTGGCACCGATAATGGAAGCTCTAGGTAAATAATCTAGACAGCTACCTTGTGCAATTCATCCTTTGTATCTGCAGGGTAGAACTTACAATCCTCAGGAAACTCTGAAGCAAGACTAGCCATACACATCTTCTTTGAATCATGTCTCCTTTTCAGCTCAGAAGGCAAGTCCTATGGGACAAAAAGCAGAACAATTATTTTTTTACATCAATTCATGGGGAAAATAATTTTAATTACAAAATTTTCAACACCATTCAGAGAATATTGACAAAAACATACACGAATGAAGACAACGGTGCTTGGAAAACCAAGAGATCTAAACACAGAGAGGCACTGATTTCCAAATGAATCAATATAGCAAGAACTGCTTTCTTCACATGAAGAGCTCGCTGAGGCCACAAACGCAATCAGATCAGCTACCTATCATTCAAACAGGATCGATGAATTAAAGAACAAAGAAATGAAACTAGGGCACCAAAAAACCATGAAAGTACGAAAAACATTCAGGCACTGAACATACCTTAGCCATTTCCATACATGATAGCAAATCCCCATGAGGTGCTTTCAATACCTAGGACATTTTACTTGGGTTAGATATTTAGGTCTCGTTTGTTTTTGCAAATGAGATGAGTTGAGATAAAAGTTGAAAGTTGAATAAAATATTGTTAGAATATATTTATTTAATATTATTTTTGTTTTGAAATTTGAAAAAGTCGAATTGTTTATTTTATTTTGTATGGAAATTTGGAAAAATTGTAATGATTAGATGAGATGAGATGAAAAGTTTTGTGAAAGTGAATGAGGCCTTAAACTTCATTCAGGTACAGCAGTCATCCTTTAACCTTTAACAGAAAATAATCAGATCAACATTAAGTGGCACAAATTATCATCCTTCAAAAGGTCAAAAGACAATATAACCATGGTCCACAAAGTGTTAATTCTTGATCATGAAATACCTTGGTCTCAAGAGGAAACCATAAATTTAAATTAAATGCATGAAAAAATAATGTACATAACTCCAAATATTATTACATGCATACAGCATCTGGGTAAAACAATACGTCCAATCTACAATATAAACATCAAAACATTTTGGCAACAAAGATTATTTCTACTTGGATCTAATTAATATTTGCAATTAAAGACAACGCAACCAAAAGCTCTTGAACAAAGCAAAGGGATCGAATTTAACAAACTAAGAAAACTTGAGTCTTTTTCTTGAAACAATAAACAATGCATAATACATGAAAGAGTTAACCAACTAATGGGAGTGGAAAAAACAAAACTTGTTCAACACCTATCAACGAAAAGCAACCTTCTTCCAACATTTTCATGTACAAAATTTCTTACTGTTGTTCTCAGCTTATACTCAGAAGAAGCAACTGTTGATGATGCAGCTCCAGGACCTTCTTGAGATAATAATGACAGAAGATCCCCAGCAAGAGAATCTACATTGGCAGATGCGGAGAGCCCAAAAAGGACCTATAATTGAGATTAACATAGAATGGTGAAATAACTGAGAGCAAAGAACATCCTAAAAATGCAACACAGCGCACAAAAAGGAGATATTAATAAAATTGAACACGAGAACGCTCTAAGTCATATATTACACCTATTAAAGCTTTAAAGTATCATGCAAATAAAAAACACTCACAATAACGCGGGGAGGGCTAGTGTTACCACTCGTTGCCCTTTTCTCTTTCAAGAGGGCAGCCCGCTTCTGCTCTCGTACCTACAAAAGCGCATAAAATCTATCAAATATGGGGAGAGAGAGAGAGAGAGAGAGAGAGAGAGAGAGGGAAAAACTAAAAGATCAGCTACCATTTTATTGTGTTGAAGTCGACTAGCCCTAGCTCCCTTGGTAACATTTCGCTCTGATTTTGCAATCCTGCTCTTATCTAAATGAACAATAATTTATGTCAAATTTAAAAAAACCGACAATGGCAGGAAACAGAAGCATGAATCGATCGAGTCTGAGAAAATTTAAGCAATCAACGGTGTTACGTTTGGTTAGCAAGAAAATTCCAGAGAGGACAAGTGTAAAAAAACCTTAGAACGAAAATTTCCTCTCGTGTGTGCGTCTAACATATATAGCAAGAAAATTTTCTATCTCCCTCTATTTCTAGGTTTGCGATCAACCAAAAGGAGAGCAAAGGCGAAATGGATTAAACATAAGTTTAAAAAAGAAGACAGACCTTGGGAAGAGGTTTTGTGAAGGTTCCGAGAAGACTTGGAGGAGAAGCGGGACTTGTGGGCCTTGTTAACTTGAGCTCTGGATCCTCCCATGACAACCGCAAGAATCGCAACTCGCCTACCTCGCACGTAGAGAAACCCTAGCTATTCATTCGAGAAAGAGAAAAATCACCTCGAGTGTCCATTAGAGAGAGCAAAATAGATGGCAAGGGTTTTAGAGAGGTATATATTATTGAGCGGTGCTACTGTGCCGCTTGTATCTGACCATGACCGCCTGACGTGGCATGCCACGTCACACAATATTATTAAAAAAAAAAAAACTGAATGAAATCTTGCGGAATGTATTTCGAACACATTCAGAAATCAGACCAATCGCCTTCCCCTCGCCGTCTCGTCGCTGAACACCATCGGACAGTCACGAGTGCCTTCCGTCGCCGAAAATCTAGAGCGAGATTTAATGCGTCAAACAAGGCATGGGGTATCTGGGTTTACCCGTACCAAAAAGTCAGTGGGTTTCTCTCCAATCTCCAAATAGAAGGCATAACCAAAGTTTTTGAAGACTAACGTAACCCATGGCAGGGTATATGCTACCATGTGATTAATCACAAGTTTCAGTCACGTGAAAATTCACAAGCTCCCATCGTAAGTTAATCACAAGCCCAGGTAAGCCCAAAATTCAAGCAAAATCCAATTTGTATGACTAAAATCATAAGCTCAAAACCAATTCGCACACAAGATAAGCTCAACACCAATTCCCTAACAAGTATCAGAGATGAAGAACCTCTTTTTTTTTTTTCT
Source organism: Juglans regia (assembly GCF_001411555.2). Lineage (NCBI taxonomy): Eukaryota > Viridiplantae > Streptophyta > Magnoliopsida > Fagales > Juglandaceae > Juglans > Juglans regia. The sequence goes on from NC_049911.1 coordinate 27,750,027, forward strand.
TTTTTTTTTTCAAAAACACCTATAAATTTTACCTTGAATGGCAGGTGCGTCGAATGGGGAAGGAATCTATAAGTCCTGTGGAATTTCTAGAGTCGTGTGCGGTTTCTGTGTAGATGAGAAACTTGCCGGAGATGGAGCCGAGATGGTGGTCGGCGCCGTGAGGGAGGGGGCAGGTGGATGCGAGATTGAGGGCTAGGGTTCGGCAGTCTTCACTCTTCACAAACAGACGGACCCGTGAACGAATCTCCTCAAAATTTTTTTTTTTTTTTTTTTAAGTTTTTTGCAAGCGGCGGGATAGCATCTTCGTTTCTATTATTTGATTGCTTTACTTCGGCTCAGAAATCAGGTGGATCCGTGACTACACTTTTTTACACCGTTGTACGTGATGAAATCTGTAGAAATGTATTTATCAAAATTAATATATATTATAATACTAAATAACTATAAACTATAATAATACAAATAGTACTACAAATCGAAAATACTATAATGTACTAAGGTAATACTATAATTAATTTATAATATAATTAATTTCTTTCTTCTATATTTATATAATTATTAATTCATTCATATGATTGATTATACCGCCTGTATATAAATATATGTATATGATATCTTGCGTGTCTTATTATTATATTATAAATTAATTATATATTATTGGGAATGCGTTATTAGTGTCAAAGCCAAATTATTGATATTGGTATCTATTATTATCTATTTTATCAATTCTATTTTATCTGTTTTATATTGTTGTTAAGGAATATTATTTTACTCATGGTATTGGTTATCGTGATTTTTATGATTTAAAATGTCTAAATTATAATACAAAACTCAAATTAAAGGTAATGATGGATAGAATAAATGATCTTAATGAAAATCAACAACTAATAAATCAAGATAAAGAGGCAATGATTAAAAAATACTGGATATTCACAAATAGACAATGAGCAATAGATGAATGGAATGATCATTACAATTTCTTAAGAAATGAGGTTAAAAGTATAATGAATCGTTTAAGTATTGTTGTTTTATAAAAGAGAGAGAGAGTCAAAATTCACTTATACAAGCTTTTAACAACGACAGACTATAAAAGAGAAAATGAATATATTGAGAAGTCTTGTATTGGTAAATCAGGAAAATTCGTTAGTCAGCCCACTTATGCTATAAAGTTTTAAATGTGGTCCTGGTAGTGTTCTCGCAATATTTTAATCTACTTATTTCCTTGGAATATAAGAAATCATTGTTTAAAAATTTTTGGATCAATGAATTCATTATTCAGATCTAACTCATCCAAATCTTCTGCTAGTATAACTTTAAAACCTGAGAACATCAATCAATAAGATTATAATATATTAAACATAGAAAAAAAAATTACAAGATTGGACAATCTCTAATGTACCAAAAAATCAAATCTATAAAAAAATCTACTTTTTCTTCAAAATTATTATTTTTTACTAATTATAATATTAAAACTGTAGAGAAAACTATTAGTTTAAACAATGATTATGAATCACTGCAATTATTAACCAAAATATGCTATTAAACATTATAAGGAACATAAATATTCCTTCATGCATAGTAGATTAGTACAAGTTTCCATAAAACCACTTACTAGAAGTGGATTAAATGCCTCAGTACTACTTTATCTAAAAGATGGAAGACATTATGAATTTCATTATTCATTACTTTGTATGGTAGAATCTAGCATGTTACAAGGCATGATTTATTTCAATTGTTATCTTAATTATTCTCTTTTATTATTTGATACTAATATTCTACATGTTTTAATATTAAATATTAAAATAAATGGTTATCATATAGTGAAATGATCACATCATTTAACTGTAGTATATAAGATTCATTATAAACTCATGAAAACAATATTAGAGCCATGGGCCCTTATCACAAGTCCAAAAGGTTATACATTATTATAACAATCTACTACACTAAATTTTAGTACACAGATTCACTGGAATAAGATTACTCTTCCTAATTAGTGGAAGCTAGATAATATAAGTCCATTATCTAAGATGAATAAATCTTCACAACCTCCTCACACTCTGCCCTCCATATTTTTTTTTAATTTTTATTATTTTTTCTTTTATCAAATATTTATTATATGAATAATAAATAGAAAATTTGAAATAATTTAAAAATAATAAATTCAAAAAAAAAAATTTTAAAAATTTTTAAAAATGTAAAATGTGGAGTGTGATTGAAGTTGTATAACAAAACTCATCTAAGATAGAAAACAATGTTACAAATGATTTATAATACATAGATCAAAAGGCAGATAGATCAATCCAAATAGATGTTCAACATTTTAGAAGATTGTTTTGATATTATTCTTCACCAGCATCCTCTAGTTATCATATACTCAGTTATGCTCTCACTTCAGCCTCTCAAAATGGATCCCAAAACTTGGATACCAGATCCTAAAATCTGGACACCTAGATCCGATGAGTTATTCTTGAGAACATTATTGATACTCTTGTATATACTATTAATCCTAGTATGTCATTTACCTCTTATAATCTGAGCAACCAAAAGAACCTTATTCTCCAATATATTCACAAGTAGTTGAGATGATGTCAAATATACACCCTTTGTAAAGAAGATTTCAAGATTAATAAAAATATCTCAAACAAAATTATATGAAAAGATAAATAATCAAAATGTATTATTATTATTCTCAACTCTTACAAAAATGGAACGAGATTATATTTAAAAGAAATATTATGAGTATTTAGAATAAATACATACTAATATACATTTATTTACATGGTTTGAAATTTATAAATCAAATCAATTCAAGCATAAATAATAATACTAATCAATGGATTAAGGAATAAAGTGATCAAATTGTTCGTGAAAAATATCCTCCTTTTGAAACCATTAAGTATAGCCAAAGAGGTACTTAGATCTTAACATCACCAATAAAGAAATATACTAATAAGATAGAAATTAAAAGTACAAATAATATAATTCAACAAAATAATTATACTGATTTATATTTAAAAATTATGAGTAAAAAATTAGAGAGAATTGAGACCCAATTATTTCCCATTAATCATACTGTTAAAGAAGCAAAAGAAACTCATTTATTTGTTCCACATGAAATTTCATCCCATTTAAAACCTATTTTTTTCAAAAATAAGAATGATTTATTAGAACAAATATTTAATAAATTAGAAAAATTAAATATAACCAATATTGTCTCTACTTCAAAACAACATCATATTAACGTATTAAGTAAAACAGACTTGCCTATTATATCTGACTCTAAAATTAGCAATATAAAAAATCAATTTAAAAATATGGATTTACAAATAAACAAGATTAAAAGAGACCATGTTAATGAGTATTCAACTAGATATTCTAAATGACACATTTCTATTACTCGCAACCCAATGCCAACCCCACTAGATATGCAATTTGAAGAAAGAGAATATACAGTAAGTTCTGTTTTTTCACCAGACGTACTATATGAATAAAACATAAATGAATTATCTGAATATGAAACACTAAATCATTTTCAAAAAATAATTATGGTTGTTAATGTCTATACAAGTAATGAAAAAACAGATCATCAAGTAACTCACATTATTATTACAAGTTTTATTGACCAATTAAAAGGCTGATAAGATCATTATCTTTCAAGTGAACAAAGAAGTACAATATTATCTTAATATAAATATGATGAAAGAATGCAAATAATCAAAACAGAAGATGGCCAACCATTAGAAGATGTTGTTAATACTTTAATATTCATATTAAATAAGCATTTTGTTGGTGATCTCATTCAATTTAAAGAAATAACCAGTGATCTGTTAATTAATTTAAAATGCTTTCAATTGTCTGATTTTCATTGATATTAAGATTAGGGATGTAAGCCGGTTGGTCCGGACTGAAAAAACTGACCAGACTGGACCGACCTGCAGACTAGTTGGTTTCGGTCCCATAAATTATGGATTGAGAAAATTCAATCAAGTCCTGGGATCTATAAATTTTGGATCTGACCAAACCAAACCGGACTAAACTCCTATATATATTTTAAACATATTTTTAATAATTTAATATATTATTTTTATATAGTAATTATATAAGTTAATGATGTAATTTTCATCTAATTTATTATCATTGACCATATAACAAATTTTATATTTGTCTAATGAGTTAGTTACATAATACACATTAATAATTCACTTAATTTTAATTTAGTAATTTAAATAATTTTTTTTATTAATTTATTTGAACAAAAGAAGAAAAAAAATAAAAAAATAATTGGACTAGTTCCGATAGAACCGGTCCAATTTTAGACCAGTCCGGTCTGGAACTGGTTTTCATAATTCCAAAACCAGCCGAAACCGATCTGGTTTCGTTTCTATATATTTTAGGACCGGATCAGACTGGTTCACTATATTACATATTTTAAATTAATTTTTTTTAATGTTATATATAATAATTTTTATATTATATAATATGCATAATAATATAAATTATAATTATATATAGGATAATGTTATTATAATTTTAAACATAAAAATTTATTTGATCATATATTTTAAACATAAAATATATAGTAATAACATTTTATGACCTCATAAATTCTCAACATATTCATTTTAATAAATACATAATATATTAGTAATACTAATATATATTATTATATTAATTAGATTTCGCTTTAATTAATTAGTATATTAATATATATTAGTATATGAATTACATTTTATGTCTTAAAACAAATACTATTAAAACCAAAAAATCAGACTGGAATTGGTAAAACGATACCAGTTTAGGAGGGTAATTGGTACATAATCGGTTTTTTAAAATATAAAACCGGTGTATACTAATTCAGTCCTAAATTTTGTCCAAAACCAGACCGGACCGGTTACACCGATATGAACGGACCGACCGGACCAGACCGATAGCTACCGGCCCGGTCCGATTCGGTCCGATCCAAGAAAAGATTTTTCCCCTGATCAGACCGGATCAGACCGATTTAAACTCCTAATTAAGATATATTTCTATCTAAAGTCATGATCAGAAATGACTGCCAGCAACCATACTATAAATAAAAGTTCATAACCGAACTTCTTTATTACTTCACCCAAAATGTATGAGAATCATTAGTAAAATTAGATGGTACAATTAATTTTATTAATCTTACTTATGGTGATAGTATAACTACTATTAAAAGAACTGATTTAACTATGTGTAATGATTTAAGATTAAAAAATCAATGGAAAAAGAAAATAAATTTGCTAAGAAATAACTAAGTACCTTCTGCGCACAGTTTGGTTATACTCTATCGTTGCCTCCATCCAGAAGACATAAAAATGGAAAAATAATTTATAAGAATTATTTTAAAATAAAATATAAAAAATATAAAGCACCCTATAAAAAGATAAAAGATCAGAATATATATAATAAACCAGTAAAAAACACAAAAGAGATATAATAAGAAGAAAAAATAAATTGTTTGTTATAAATGTGAAAAAATTAGACATTATAAGTCAAATTGTAAAGCAAACAACAAATTAATGAACTAGATACACCTGAAACTTTAAAAGAAAAATTATTAAATATCTTTATAATACAATCAAGTGAAGAATAGGAAAGTTATTCATAATAAATTTATCAATTAAAAGAATATAGTCTTTTAGAACAATCTTCAGATAGTGAATCATAAAAATATGAGGTTTAAATTTGTAATTGTCTAGATAAAAATAATTGTATTTACAATAAAACTATTAATGTCCTTACAAAACATGAAGATATTATCCTATAATTAATTGATAAAATTAATGATCCACAAGAAAGAAAAGATTATTTAGTAAAATTAAATGATACTTTTACTAACTATACTACTTTGATACAATCACCTTATAATTTTTCAGAAATAGTAAGCAGATTTAAAACTGAAAAACACAAAGTCACACTGCAAGACTTACAACAATAAATTAATGAAATAAAAACAAGGAGTTAAAACTCTGAAAGCATCTAATATTAAATTAGAAGTTTCAAATGAACAATTATTACAATAAATTATATTATTAAAAATAGAAAAAATATTAATACGCCTAATAAAGAATAAGAAGAATGCTCGACAATAGTAATTAAGGATGAAGCATATAATTTTATCAACATCCTTGACAGGATAAATTTTTAAAAATAGTACATCGAAATAACAGTTTCTATTAATCAATATTTTTTTTACAACAATTACCCTATTAGATACAAGAACATATTTAAATTGCATCCAAAGAGAATTAATACCTTCTAAATATTTTGAAAAAATAAAATAAATATTATCTCAAGCCAATAGAATAAAATAAAATATCAATTATAAATTATCTAATGCACGTATATTTAATAATGGAATTTGCTTTAAAATAACATTTCTGTTAGTAAAAAACTTCAATACCAAAGTAATGTTGAGAAATCTATTTCTTTCTCTACTTTACCCTTTCTCTGTGACTGAATAAAGAATTTCTACAAAATTACATGGGCAATAATCTTAATTTAAATTATTATTTTCTCATGTTCCAAAAGAAATAAATTCTCTAAAAGAAATTGATTTTTTAGCAAAAAAATAGATTAAAAGGGAAGAAAAAACAGATAAATTTCTTAAAATAATAATTGTAAAAACCATTGCAGGAGTATCTTGATCTCTTATAATTTGTCAAAATAAAGGAATCATAAATGACGCAAATTTTTGTTTTGTTTTCAAAAACTTTTTGTTCATACTTACTGATAATCGTAATAATCATGATATGAATGGTCATTAAATTGAGAAAATTTTCTTATCAAATAGGAAATTTTTTCTCCATTTTTTCAAAGTAAGGATTTGTTTAATGGTAATTTTATAAAATGAAATAATTGGGGATGCATGTGGAGAATGTTGAGTTTGAAGAAAACAAAGGATCTTAGAGAGAATAATTGAATCTATATCCACTAATATGAACTCATAAAGATATTGTGTTTTCTTAATATTTTGTAGAACATAATGCCAGTCTGGCAAGAGATAAGCATCAAGTAATTTTTGGAGATCAGACAAGTGATGGATTTCAGACTCAATGAGAAAGACTGTAACTCTTATAATATATTAATATATACTACTACTATATATTATACTATTATATTGTTACTACTACTTATGTGTGTATATATATATATATATCATAGTGATACTATATACTAATACTATACGTTATACATTGTGGAATATAATAATACATTGATACTAAATTATTACTAATATTATATACTATACTAATCGTGATATTAATACTATATAATAGTATTTGTATAACTATATATTAGTATTAGTTATAGTGATTAGTAAAACTATATTTAGTATTTGTTATAGCGATATTAATTTAGTATAATTATATAATAGTATTAGTATAACTATCTCAATGGTAGTATTAGTATTAAGGATGGCAATATACGACACGATAAAAACGGGTTAGAGCTTAGCCATAACGGGTTCAGGTCAAAATAAGTTGACCCGTTAAGATACGATTGTTTAACGGGTTGATAACGGGTCAACCCATTATGACCTGTTAAGAAAGTTAAAGTTATAATTATAATTATACCCTTATATCTAAAAAAAAAATTGTTGGAATTTTAATTTCGATATTTTTATTGTTTGAATTGTAATTGTGGACTTGTAGTTAGTTTTATATTTTGTATGAATATAGTGATTTTAACATTTATATAAAATTATGCTAAACTTAACTAAGTCAAACGGATTAATTTAAGATTTTTTCAACTTATTTACATAAATGGGTCGACACGACATGACCCGTTATGTTTATAGGTCGTGTTAGGGTTTTAGATTTTGACACGATAAGATTAACGGATTGGGTTAGGGTTGACCTATATAATATAATATTATCTTGACACGACATGAACACGACCCGTTAACACGATTTGATACCCTTAATTAGTATAGCAGTAGTAATAGTATTAGTATTACCATATCACTATATTATCATATAGTGATATAATATTAGTATAACTTCTAGTTATTTATATACAAACTTAAAGTGGATTACTAATAGTATTGGTATTAGGCCATAAAATGTAATTAATATAAATATTTTTATATTAATAACATATGATCAAACAAATATTCATGTTTAAGATTAAGATTTTATGTTATAAATTATAATATAAACTTATTTCATATAAAATTATATATATTATATATAAAAATGATATATAATATAACAAATATTTTATATAATATTAAAAATTAATTACATATATATACAAATCGGTCTGGTCCGATTCGATGCCAGAAACCTAAAATGGGAACTGGACCAGTTTTAATCGGTTTTTTAAATGGTGGAACTGATCCCGGACCTCTCCAATTTATTTTTTTTCCCTAGAGACAAGCCTTCTCATCACGCATCTAACTACATAAATAGAAGTTAAAAGACATGCTTAAGGTAGGGTCTAAACCATTTGAAATTTTAAATATTCTCCACACTCTACACTGACTTAAGCAGTAGAGGTGTCTCCCACCACACCGTGCCACTCTCATATTCTTGTTGCAGGTTATTGAAAGTCGTTAAGCAGAGATACGAAACACGTCCATAACAACATATATGTCACTTGATGCAAATATATTGTTGTATTGTACTATTGTAGTTGGGCAGACCATACAGAGGAATGATGGTAAAAGTCTTCTGTACTAGTAGTAGTATACAAGCATGTTCTTAAATGGACAAGCAAAAGGGATTGTAAAAAATAAATAGATAATCTCATATCATAATTACAAATTTTACAAATTTTTATATAAAATATATTAAATAATTCCATTTTTTTAAATTCTAAAATAATAATAATAATAATAAATAATATTATAAAAATATTGTATTCAAATTTTAAATTTCAACTATCTCATTTCATCTTACTATTAAAACCGGACCTGTTGAAAAATTTAACTTATTTTTTTACTTAAAACTATATTGTCTATTATTTTTTAAACAAAAATTTTAACACGATGTAAACCGTAAACCCTAACAAAAATAGTGGCACAAGTCTCATTCTTCATTGATTGGATGGTCAATCTTCTTTGATTAATTTTCACTACCCAGCTGGCACATATGTTTTAGCGGTTTGGATAATGAAATGAGATAAAATAATTTTAGATAAAAGTTAAAAATTAAATTAAATAAAATATTATTAAAATATTATTTTAGAATTTAAAAAAATTGAATTGCTTATTATATTTTATGTGAAAATTTATGAAAATTATAATGATAATATAAGATGATATGAGATAAATTGAAAGTATTTCTCAATCCAAACCGGAATCCATTGAGCTAAATGCGCCCAATGTCACTTCAAAAATTTTTTTTTTTTTAATAATTGTGACCATTGTTTCTAACAAGAGAATAGAACTGTGTCAATGCAATAATTTGATAATAATCCTAATTATTTAAAAAAAAAAAAAAAAATTCTTCATGTCAAGTGAAATCAAGAGTACTCATTTAATACAAAATGTGGAATAAAATAGGAATGAAAATTCTCAATTTCAAGTGAACCGCATGACAGAGAGGATACTTATCTTTTTAAATGAGGTGCCCTACAAACTAAGCAATTATGGTAAAAAGAATATTTGTATTGTCTATAGACTGCACTAACATACAACAATCTCTGCTTGCCTTTCACCAACGTAAAAATGTCAGAGGGGAATGGCAGAAATAACTGGTCTATTGTACTTGCTTTTGGAAATTCTGGAACAGAACATGAACAATAACAATACCGAGGATAACAAGAAGAGCCTGAAATACGTTCTAATCTCTTGCATTCCAAGCTCGAGCACTTCCATCTTCTTCCCATATCTGCTGCTCCTCTCCATCAAGTAACCATCAAGATAGTCATCAATGGAAACCCACTTGTCCAAAGTGGACACAGGCTCCTTTGAATGGACTTCACCAAGTTGGTGTGGACCCAAATTGAAAATTGTGAAAAAAGCAGCAGACCAGTCGTTGAGAACTCTCTGAAGCCCAGAAAGAAGACATAGTTAGAGAAGTATGAACCTATTAATCTCATTCTTAATTAAATCATAATTCTGTTCAAGAAACGTGAAAAATAACACGGGGGAAAAGGAAGAAGTTGGATAATCAAAAGCAACGAAAAGGACATGGATCAATCCATACTAACATACATTGAAAGTAGAGAGGTCAGTGGGATTGAACATTTTGAAGCAGTCTTTAGATGAGGCTTCTCGATCTCCATATATCTGTCGGGCAATGCAAAATGATAAAGAAGTGAATTGAGTTTTAAATTGTAGCAAGCAATTACAGTATGAGAGTTCTGGTTTCACAAACCTCAAATGTAAAAGCCATGGGCACCTTTACAACGTCATACATGAAATCTGTTGCTGTCCCATGTGCCAAATACCTAAAATTAAAGAGAAGTTCAAACTCGTGGAAAGACGTTATAAATTTAGACATGATGAATACGGGCACTCTCACGTACAAGTGCCAGTACCTAAATTTAAGCAAACGATAAAAAATCCCAGTGGAATGTTAAAATCTGTCCTCCCAACTGGCTCCTCTAGACTTGCTGAATATTGGCACTATAGTGCGTAAAGACCACGCATTCTACATTTGATATAAGGATAGAAGATAAATTGTTTCTGCCATCCTTATAGCCAGATTCTTGATTTACTCTATATATAATGTCATTGTGTTAGACAGCTTTGAGGTGATTTTGATATACATGGGCATCTATTCTCCTCTAACTGATGGAATGTTTTCACGATAATCATTGCTTTTAACTACAGGTAATACTAACCCAACAGAGCCTCCTCCAGATCCAATCATGCAACGCTTTTGGCAATGAAGATAGTTCAACTCTTCAAGTAACAACTTCATCTGGTGTGATGGAGGTCCATCAGGAGTAGTGTTTTTATGGTCATATGGCATAAAGAGAGCCTGCACAAAAAGCAACTTAGGCAGTCAGCCAGTGCAGAGTATATTACGAACAGAACAAAAAGGTAACTGAAAAGGAAAAAGAAAACAGTTACATTATACTCGAGCATTTCATATCAATTTATAGAAACTCGGGAGTGTTATGAGTTCCCCTATAAGAAGCATTGACAATTTACATTCCTTCTGATTCAATAAAACAACCACACCAACACAAGGGCACAAATGCTGAAAAACTCCTTCATCTAAGTAATCGTTTCTTTTAAACACCCAAGGATTGACTTATTTCTGCACTATCACATAAACGCGACATCTATCCTATGTAAAGATAATTAGTTTTCATCTTTCCTAAATCAATTTTTAACACATTGTGAAACATGCCATACCTGAAAGGAGCATTAGGAAATCCAAGCCACTCCTTTCTGGATCAACACTGAACATTATTTTTTAAAAATTGACACTGAACATTAATTTAAGGCTAATAAGTTTCGAAACATTGATATGGGATGAAAGAGAAGATCATAAGGGTATTTTTTGCGTATACTTTTCCTGGACAATGATTTTCTCTAGAAAGATAAAAAAGGTGTGATAGACTTTGGGTAGGAGTGTCATAAAGATGAGCAGGGACAAGTCAAGCACTTAATCATTGTTTTGAATCCAGGTTCACAAACTTAGATCAAGCCAGAATCAATATTGCTATCAGCCCAATCACAACTAGCCGTATTTTTTGACAGGTCACAACCATTTGAATATCGCTCATGTACATTTGACAAAGCACAAGCCAGTTAAAAAGCATATAAAAGCACGTCTATCATCATAACCAAGCCGATTTCAATCTCAACCAGCTCTTACATGAAATGGCTCCTGATTCACAAAATAACAACCAGCTCTTTGCCCTTGGACATGAAGCCAGTATCTTAGCACACACAATATGGCTTGACAGGATAGTAAATGAAGGCCAAAGAAATCATTTCTCTAGCAAGCTCGTGTAGTTTATGAGCCACTAAAGAAAACATAAAACATAATCTTTAAGAGCTCTTTTGCTTTGCATTGAAGCTGTATTGGGATTGAGAATCAACTTAACCAAGTCTGAAATAGTTCCGGTGGGCTCAGTGTCAAATATTTCTGATCTGGCTAATATTTTGGGGTGTAAAATATCGTCGCTGCCTTTGACGAATCTTGGTCTGCCCCTGGGTGCCTCTCATAAAGCTGTCTCGATTTGGGAAGGAGTGATTGAGAAGATTGAGAGGAGATTAGCCAGCTGGAAAAAATTCTATTTGTCTAAAGGGGGAAGATCACTTTAAACAAGAGTACGCTGAGCAATCTTCCAACATATTTCCTTTCTCCCTTCCCTTTACCGGCTGTGGTTTCTTTGAAAATTGAAAAGATCTATAGGAATTTCTTGTGGGGAGGTAAAGGGGAGGAAAAGATATTTCATTTGATGAGTTGGGTTGGGTGTGCGTAACTTGAGGCTTTTTAATAAAGCTCTTTGTGGGAAATGGTTATGGAGATACCATTTTGAAAGAGATGCTTTATGGCAACAAGTGATAGAAGCCAAATACGAGGATATGTGGGTAGTTGGTGTTCAAATGAAGTAAAAGGAGCTTATGGGATGGGATTATGGAAGTCTATTCGTATGGGCTGGGGGGAGTTTGTTAAACATGTCAAATACAAGGTGGGGTATGGTTCAAGAATTCTTTTTTGGCATGATTATTGGTGTGGAGAGTTAACTCTCAAGAATAAATTTCCTTCCTATTTCAGATTGCAAGGCTTCAAGATGCATCTGTGGCTGATTCCCTCTCTTTTCTGAATAATAGCATACAGTGGCGCGTTGACTTTGTGAGAAATGTAAATGATTGGGAAGTCACGGTAATTTCAGATTTTCTCAGCAAATTATACGAGCTGAAGATTGTACAAGGAAGTGTAGACAGTTTGTCGTGGATTCATGATCGAAATTCCAGATTCTCAGTCCATTCCTACTACCATGTATTAACCTGCCAAGGTGTATGCGATTTCCCCTGGAAAAGTATTTGGAAAGTTAAAGTGCCGAATAAGGTAGCTTTCTTCTGCTGGCTTGTGTCTCATGATAAAATTATGACTATGGTAGTCTGAAAGCCGGGAACACTGGGATCATGTGCAAACTCGATATGGAAAAGGCATATGACCATGTCAACTAGGATTTCCTGATTCATTTGCTCAGGAGGTGTGGTTTTGGGGAGCGATGGAGGGAGTGGATCCATTGGTGTATAGCTACGTCAAAGTTCACTGTGTTGGTAAATGGATGTTCAGTGGGTTTTTTTCATAGCTCACGTGGTTTGAGACAAGGGGATCCATTGTCACCCTTCTTGTTTGTCATAGTTATGGAGGCCCTAAGTAGGATGCTCTTGGCTATGGTTGAAAATGGCTTTCTAAATAGAGTCACGATTGGAACCCCGGATAAGGGAACTATTAATATTTCTTATTTACTGTTTACAGATGACACACTTATCATGTGTGAAGCAAAGCAAAACCAGATGCAAGTTCTGAAGGCCTAACTCTTTTGCTTTGAGGCAGTTTCTGGTTTGAAGGTGAACTGGGAGAAATTAGAATTGGTGCCAATAGGGGAAGTTTCTAACATACGCCAGTTGGCTCGAACATTGGGGGTGCAAGATAACCTTCTTTCCTATGACTTGTTTGGGACTTCCGTTGGGGAGTGCATCGAGGGCGCCTTCGGTCTGGGATACAGTGATTGAGAAAATAGAGCGGAGATTGGCGGGGTGGAAAAGAATGTACTAAGGATTACCTTAATAAAGAGTACACTTTCAAACCTACCTACTTATTTTTCATCTCTTTTCCCAATACCAACTAGTGTGGCGAACCGTATTGAGAAGCTCCAACGTGATTTATTGTTTTGGGGGGGGGGGGGGGGGACATGGGGAGGAGTTCAAGTTTCACCTGGTAAAGTGGGAGCAGGTTTGTCGTCCTATCTTTGGTGGAGGTTTGGAGGTTAGAAATCTAAGGGTATTCAATCGAGCGTTATTAGGCAAGTGGCTGTGGAGATTTGCCAGGGAACCAGACGATCTATGGAAATTGGTGATTGAGAAGAAATATGGTGGTTTATGGGGGGATTGGTGTACTAGAGAAGTAAGGGGGGCTTATGGAGTTGGTTTGTGGAAATACATAAGAAGAGGATGGAGGGTGTTTAGTCGTTATGTTAAGCTTCAGTTGGGTGTGGGCTCGAGGATCAAATTCTGGAGAGACGTTTGGTGTGGCAACAGGGCTCTACAAGATTTTGTATCCTTCTCTTTTCCAGATTGCAAGTGCTAAGGATGGTTCAGTGGCGGAAGTTATGGAGATATCGGGGGGACAGATCCTTTGGAACATTAATTTAGTTAGGGCGGCACAGGATTGGGAAATCAACACCCTTGAAGATTTCTATGGCCTCATATATTCTATGAGACAAAATAGGTGGCAAGAGGATGTTATCTGGTGGACTCTAGTAGACAAAGGTACTTTTTCCGTTCGTTCTTTCTATAAGGCCCTTTCTCAAGAGTCTAATACTCAATTCCCTTGGAGAAAGATCTGGAGACACAAGGCACCTCCTAAAGCTTCCTTCTTTATATGGACTACTTATTTGGGTAAAATACTCACCACTGATAACTTGAGGAAAAAGAAGATTATTATTGCAGACTGGTGTTGCATGTGTAGAGAAGGGGGAGAGTCGGTAGAGCATCTCCTCTTGCATTGTGATACAGCAAGGATTCTCTGGAATGAGGTATTCGCTCAACTGGATATGGCCTGGGTTATGCCAAAGACCGTGGAGGCAGCTATGGCTAGTTGGTCAAACATAAGAGGTAGGCAACCAATTAAAGCAATTTGGAATATGATCCCTCTTTGCATTATGTGGTGACTATGGCAATAGCGCAATGAACGGACTTTCGAAGACCAGGAAAGATCGTCGGAGGAGCTTGAAGTTTTATTTTTTAGAACTCTTTGTAGTTGGGCTATTGCTGTGGATTTTAATGGCATGACCTTCATGATTTTCTTGCCTCTAATGTGCCTACCTAGTTAGGGCGTTAGAGTTGTGTACTGGCTTTGCCTTTCTTTGATCAATATAATTTATTTATTTATCAAAAAAAAAAAAAATTCTGACTATAGAAAATCTAAGGATGCGTGGGATTTGTATTGTTGATTGGTGTTACATGTGCAAGAAAGATGGCAAATTGGTTAATCACTTGTTTCTCCATTGTGAGGTGGCTAAAAGTTTGTGGAATGTCACTTTTGGAAGGCTGGGTATTTCTTGGGTGATGCCAAAGCAGGTTGTTAATTAACTTGCTGGCTGGAAGTATGCTGGACGGAGTCTATCTATTACAGCAATTTGAAAAATGATCCCTTCGTGTTTGATGTGGTGTCTTGGCTAGAAAGGAACAGGAGATGTTTTGAAGACAAAGAACGATCGATGGAAGAATTTAGGGAATTTTTCTTTAAAACTCTATGTCTATGGGTTAAGGCCATTGTAATGAACGGTGATAAATTGTTGGAGTTTTTCTAGTTTTTTCTTTCCTTTTAGTTGCTGTATGCAGGTATTTTCTCTTGTATACTCCCTGTGTACTTGGGCTATCCCTATTTATGGTAATAAATCTCTTATTAATTATCAAAAAAATAATAATCTTTTTTTCCTTGAAAGGTGGTGCAGCTCAATGAAATGACAAAATTAACAGGAAAATTCAGACATGAATAGTTTCTAATTCATTCGAGTGCAAGATCCTGGACTTTTAACATAATAGGCTCAGGTAGACTGATGATATTAATAAGACCTTTCAAGGCAAATGACATGGGCAGTCAACAACAGATAATACTAACAGTACAACTTACCTCCATTCCAGAGTGTACATTAATCCATACATGTGGGTCAAAAGATAAGGCAAGTTTCCTCATAATTTGAGTTTCAGGCTCGCTAAAGGGAGCAGTTCCAGGATTTTCCTCGTATGGATCATAATCCTGAAATTGGAGAACAGCAAAAACATGAAAGACTATCACAGAATAGCAAAACATAGAATTGGACAGTTGAATACTCGGGTGCTACACGCAAGTGCAAACACACACACACACACAGGATGCAGATGCAGACATGATTAAACCTAAAGCCTCCTCGAACAGTGTAAAGTGTTCCGTAATCAATTTTGAACAGGGAAAACACCTCAGCATAATTACCAAATTAATGCATCATTACCGACAAGTTCAAAAGATATATGCATACATACAACACAATAAGGGGTACCCAGCATAATTTACACCGCAGGATTCAAGGGTAAAAGTGGTAGGAATGATAAACCTTTTCCTTTTTGCCCCAATCTACACTCCAATTTCGGTTGAGATCAACTCCTCTCCCTGCAACAAAAAATGCAAATTTAAGCATGTCAATGCCATCCCAAGTGGTCATCTAACTCTTGAATCAAGAAAAATTGAAGTGCATGACCATTTTTCCTCTCACAAAGATCTCCTGCTTCAACAAGCCTGCGGCCATTCAAATTTTCCATTGGCACCACCTGAGGTATCATAAGATATCAGTATCCCAAAATGTAAGTCCACGCAGCACTTCCCTTAAAATGGTAAAGAAAGTAGCATATATGATATATTAAATTTTTTCTATACTCACATAAGTCCTTTAATCACTACCAGCTCAGGGACATCCATCCTACTGAATACAATTTTAAGATATTCTGAAAACCTTAACCTAAAGTTCTCAATGGTCAACTAATTATCAATAAATTATTTAATGTTTGAGAATTAAGCACACAAACATAAGCCACATGTGAGGATATATTATTTGTGAGCATGTTACGTTGAGACTTATCTTTTGGTACTAGCATCACTTTCAAAAGAACAATCTATTGATGCTAGCGTTGAAAGCTATCCAGCTCACTCGGTGAGTTTGATTGCTACAAATTCACTTGGTCACCTTGTATTAGACTCTTGGTTCAAAGGGTAGTAACTTGCTCATGCATACAAATAAAATTCCAATGCATAAACAATTCGATTTACTCAGTAGAAGAAAAATGCAGCTACAGAAAACTGTTCCAGAAATTAATTAGAGTTACCTTTATGACAAGCTTGTCAAGGGTACTGTTCAGCGAAGCTGGATCCATGTTGGGTAGAAACTGCTCTTCACTTAAGATTGACAAAATCCGGTAAGCAAGTTCAGATGTAATGAGTTCCCTTCCATGCTGGCCAAAACTCTGGAAGACAATGAATTATCTGTCAAAAACACCAGAAATTACCAATCTGAGATAATCTATCCACTACATATTGAATAAAGATTTCCAAAGTACATCGTTTTGCTTCTTAGAGCGGTACTCTAACATTAAAACTGTGAAAATTAAGGCCTAACAAGCAACTGCTTAATTAAAATATTGTTAAAAGGCACTATAAGCGAGGGTCCTCTATTGTAAATACTGGGCTAGGCCTATTCTTTGAGTAATATATCTTTTTATTTATCAAAAAAAAAAAAAAAAAATTGCAAAGAAAACTTACAAGAAGGATCCGAAACATTGACCTGTCATCATATTCTCCCCCTCCCCTGCAATATGTAACCACCGAGATCTCTGCCCGATAGCCTTTATTTCTAGATTTAATTGTTTCCATCTGTTAAACACATTACCAATCATTTATTTTACCCATAAAAAAAACACATTACCAATCAGAAGCCAAAGATCAAGCATGATGTTTTATTCAGATGAATCATGGGCAACCTACAGTTAGTTTGCCAGGGTGACGATGGACCAAAGCCTTTATCTGCTCCATCAAATCGCCACTACAAAAGTCGAAAGAAAAAACATACAAAAGGAAAAATCATCATCATATTTGTATTATCTCAAACGTCAAGCTCACAAAAGATGGCCTTAGTCTACCGATAAACCGGATAAGAATGGGTAAGAAGGCCTTCAATTCCTAACCCACGAGGTATATTTTTTGTATTTTATGGAGACAAATACTCTAGTTAGGTCATCGGAATATATGTAAAATGAAAATTCCAAGAATTGAGGGTTTCAGCTCCTACAATTTCAAAACAATTAAACGGAACTTTCGAAATAACTGAGACACCGATTAAAATTTTATAAATTCAACACAAGAAAAGAGAGAGAGAGAGAGAGAGAGAGAGAGAGAGAGAGAGATCTTGATATGTAAAACCATGTTAGCTTTACTACACATTCCAGGATTCAAACAAAAATAAGAAATTTCATCGAATCCAGAACACATTCAACAAAGCCCGTTCTTTTGATCCAAGAAACGAAGAACGAAAACAGATAATTCCGGCGTATAGAACTTGTCCCAGTAGAGAGAGAGAGAGAGAGAGAGAGAGAGAGAGAGAGAGAGAGATTAAAACAGGGTTTCAAAAGGAATTACCTGAAATGGTAGAGATCGCGGTTGATGGGCATCGATGACGTCGGCGTGAGACTTTGGTTCCTATTGGCGACGACCAAGAAAACCGCATCTTGCAGGAAAGCAAAGAAGCAGAAGCTGATTGATAAAGAGGATGAGAAAGACAGAAGACGACGACCCATGCCAACGGAAACCGCAAAAGAATAAGAAGAGAAGGAAGCTTTCGTTGTGTTTTCATTTCATTTCTATTCCCACCAGTCTCTGGTATTTCTCATCCATGTTTGGAGCTGTAAAAAAACAAAAAACAAATAAAATTGAACAACTAGCAAGCAACGACTCTGGTTCCGGACGATGAAAAGTTGGAGAGAGAATGTGTGGATGAATCAGTTGACTAAAGACTTTCTCCACGTTCAACGGGAAACCAGGTTTTGAATTATTGGGTTTTTTTCTGTTTTATTTTTTCAATTTCCACATCATCGGACGGTGGAGCAACGCGTTCGATCTCATCGAGCATGTCGAGCCAATTTCTGAATTCTGAATGCGCTGCTCTGACGCATACCTCTTCCGCTTCTTAAATTAATTAAATTATTTTACTTATTATTCATATTCTACAATTTTGATGAGAACAAAAATTAAAATATTAAAAAAAATTATATATATTGTATAATATAAAGATGATGAATATAATTTTTTTTAATTAAATGTCTAATTCTCAAGATCATAATATTTTATTATGTTTCTAAATCTAACATTTACGATAGCCTACTCTATCAATACTGACCTAGTCGGTAGTAATTTTTTCTCTTTTGGTGGCTTCTCTCGTTTATCAATATTTAATGACTTAATACCACGTACATACATAATGTCAAGACATTTGAATCTAATCTATAAGTTACTCCCTCCGTGATTTGAACTAATGACTTAATATCTGATATAAATTATTAAAGATCTAATGATAAAAAAATTGTTAAATATTAATTTGAATAAATTTTTAACCTCCCTGATCATAACATGATGTGGGGGTCTGTTTTTAATTCAACCAAATGTACGATGAGTATGGTGTGTTCATCGTATCGTGTCGCGAAATCTATGAAATAAGAAGAAAACAAAAACGGATTACGAAAGGAAAAGAAACAACGACTTGGATCGATGAAATCTATATCATGTTTAATTAAAACTTAGCGACATCAAGATGTTTGGTTCTTAGATCTTACCATCAAATTGTAAAATTTGTTTGAAAAAATTACTTAATCATTCTTAGAGCTAAGATTGATGGTTTATTTATAGATAGGCTAAAATTTTTTTATCCACCCACTATTTTCTTTTAATTCTTTTTGACGATTCCACCCACTATTTCCTATTAATTAACTTTGCTTCTAATTTCTATTATAAGGGATAATATTTGATGATGAAGATTTATTAGATGATTTTAAAATATAGATGGCTTGGTATTCATGATCATTAATTTACCGAGATAAGGAAAAAAAAAAACATCATCATCATGTCAGCTAGAACTGTTCTCATGGATCAGCAACCGATCGAGTGATCAACCGCTAGAGGACTGGGATCTAAGGAAGCAAATGTCAGAAGCTCCGGATTAGATTCTAATCTTGCCATTTCTGGCTCATCTAAGGTCACCCATGCTTCTATACCATCTCCCAATCTTGTGTCAACCAAAATGATCAGATTCATGAACACTGTGCCACTTGAACCAATGCTGCTCACCCATATTGGCTTCCCCCACCCAAAATCAGCTTCATAGAATCCAAACTTACACCAACTGCTAAACCCAAAGTAGTCCGCTTCCTCTTGGGAGCCTAGCTTTCCAATACCTCTCAGAGTCTCACACATGATGGAATTCCTCTCTTCACCTTGCATTTTCTGAACAAAATCTCCATCAATTCTTGATATTGCACCCCGTAGCTCACCCACCAAGCCCTCCAAGCTTGCCTCATCTGTGTCCATGCAGCGAGCTGCAGCCGCTATCCAGAGGAGATTTCCCATAGTATGCTCAGACAATGGGGGTGTCATTCTCCTACGCAGATTCACTAAATGAGTCATCAGAGAAGGCTTTTGGGAACCATTGTTTTGCCTAGAGGCAGCCATGGCATGCTTCCATATGAAAGCTGAAACCACCTCCAAACGCGAGGGTTGTTTCACGTATGAGCTGGTTGCTTGTGCCTTAAGGGTGGCTGTAGCCGAGTCAGGAAACACAAATCTCCTTGTCACGCTCTTTCCTTTTCTGAACAAGGAACCCCACATAGCCATCGATGAATCTCTAAGCCATAGATCATCACTTGCGGGGAAGAGAGAACTCGAGTCAAAGTTGGGGAATACTGCTGCAATATTAGATTTAGATCCCCTGGCTGTTGTAGTCCATGCCTTGATAAAGGTGCTCAATGCAGCGCCATCTACGATCTTGTGCGAAATGCACAAACCAATGGCAATTCCACCGCACTTGAAGACGTTCGCTTGAATATTTGTCACGAAAGTTCCCGCAGCTGATTCTTTCAAAACGAGTTCGCATGGAAGGAACTTATGTATAAGCAGGAGGTCAGGTTGCCTGAGAAATTCAGAGACACAAAAGTTGAGATGGGCTTCCACAAAATAAGCCCCTTCATCATTGCATTCAATGTAGAGATCGTCTTTGATCTGTCCGGCCAGTGGATAGAAACGAGTTAAGGTCTCCGACAAAGATTTCTTCAGCAATTCTAACCTCTGGGGGATATTCATCATGTTATGGCTTGCACAGTGATCATCATGATTAGGATAGAAGAGGACGATTGGTGCATAGGGAACAGGAAGAAGCTGATCCAGAAGGGAAAGCTTAAAACTTCTGAGATGAGGTGGTGTTGGAAAAGATGGTTTGATGTGTTCCTCAGAGACAATTTCAACCTCCATTTTCTCTGTTTTTTTTTAGCTGTTTCAAGTTGATCAGGGCAATAGATCCCGGCCTAGTTCATTTATATGCGAGGGAGGCAAATGTGGGTACAAACCGTAATTAAAAGGACAGTACCGCTGGCGGAGATGGAAAGTCAACTTAAATCAAACCCAATTCCTTATAATTAGCCGATCCCTTATTTTAGTCTCCTAATCTGTACGTTTTGATACAGCTGCTTATATCTGTACATGAGTTGCAAAATAAAATAAAAACTTACTTAATAATCAAATATTTTACAACGAATTTTATAATTAATCTACGTACGTATATAATAATTTCTTCATTAAAAAATAATTTTTAATTTTATAAAACTAACTTCCATTGTAACATTTAAAGTTTTATATAAAAATAAGTTTACCATTTTCTATCCTTGTATAAGATTCTTCTTATTTAGCTTTTGAGGAAGCGAATCTTTAGCCCTAAGGCCAGGTGCATCTCCTACTTGAATTTGGCCCATTCTGTGGGAGTCCTTTTCCAACTACTCGTCACTCTTTTCCATTTTTTAAGCTAGCAAATTAAATTTGAAGTTAGACTTTTGTCACAATAGAGAAACTTGGATGTATTTAGCCGACCTAATAGCTAGAAACCCATTAAATTAGCTCGAACAATACAAACATATTTAGCCGACCTAATAGCTAAAAACCGATTAAAATATCACACCTATCTATGTATCTCTGACGCCATAGACATAGGAATTGGCTCCGGCACTAAACTAGCTCCTACTGCATGGATCGATTTGTTGCGACAAATGCCGCCTCCACAGTCTGTACAAATCGTCAATCATTATCAAGCTCATCACCTATCTAATAACTAGCAAAAGTAAACATAAAATAAAATTTAGAAAGAGAAAGCTCATCACATGCATGCAGGCGCGCAGTACGTAAGGGTATATAATTCAGTACTGCTTACCTCACTTAAGATGTGGACTATTAGTCCATTGGGTGGACCCTACATGAGCGGGATCACCTTTTAAGCACGAGTGCCGTATTAATACTTAAATCCTGCATGGCATGATCCTTTACAAATATCTTACAAAGACAATTTAAAACCAAAAAAGAAGAAGAAGAAGCTAATATTGAGAATTTGAAACTAGCAATATGCATATGCAATCAAGATTATTTATTTTTTCCATAGCAAGCGAATTTCGGTGTTGGAGACGTTACAAAGTGATGATAACTCCTTGGATAATGATGATGATTAACCATAGAAAGGAAACGGGTGCTTGTTACAGTTTGCTGAAACTCTTGTTTGTAAGGCTTCCCATGGCCTTCGCCTTTTCCCTTAAAACAAATTTCTGTGCCTTCCCAGTTGAAGTCTTTGGCAGATCCTCAAAAATAACAGTTCGAGGAGCCATATAATGGGGCAAGTGTTCTCTGCAAAACTTAATGATCTCCTCTGCACTGACACTGTACCCATCTTTCAACTTCACAAATGCACATGGTGTCTCCCCCCAGTAATCGTCGGGTCTTCCCACAACAGCTGCCTCAAGAACCGCTGGGTGACCAAAAATCACTGATTCCACCTCAATTGTGCTAATGTTTTCACCCCCAGATATTATGATGTCTTTAGACCGGTCTTTTAGTTCTATGTAGCCATCAGGGTGTTTCACCGCCAAGTCCCCACTCCGAAACCATCCGCCATTAAACGCATCCTGTGTTGCTTTCGAGTCCTTCAAATACCCATTCATCACAGTGTTGCCTCTGAACATAACCTCACCCATGGTTTTTGCATCAGGGGGTACACTCTTCATGGTGACAGGATCTTTAATGTCAATTTCCTCAAGGCCAAGATGGTGCAATCCCTGGCGGGCCTTGATCTTTGCCTGCGCCTCTCGAGGAAGGGAATTCCATTCTGGTTTCCAAGTGCAAACTGTCCCAGGACCATAAGTTTCTGTTAATCCATACGCGTGAGTCACATTAAATCCAAGTTCTTCCATCTTGAATAGCACGTGAGAGGGTGGTGGTGCACCACCTGTCATCACCGCTACCTTGCCTGGAAGTGGCCTGATCTCGCTAGCTGTTGCATTTATTACCATGTTCAGGACAGTGGGTGCACCACCAAAGTGGGTCACCTTGTGCCTAGAAATATTTTCGAAGATTCCTCTTGCAGTGACATTCCTTTGGCAGACGTTTGTGCCACCCTGAGCAGCAACAGCCCAAGTGAGGCACCACCCATTGCAGTGAAACATGGGGACGCACCATAAGTATACAGGCATTGAACCCATCTCATTGAGAAGTGCCGCTGCAAGTGAATTGAGATAGGCACCTCTGTGACTAAAAATCACACCTTTTGGGCTTGATGTGGTGCCTGAAGTGTAATTGAGAGAGATTGGATCCCATTCATCATTTGGCCGTCTGACCTCAAAATCGGGTCTTCCTGTTGCTAAAAAACCCTCATATTCCAGGTTTCTCGACCTGGAAATGGCATTGCTGGTGTTAGCAGATGGCGGATCAGACTCTGGAATTAAGACCAGAAGGGGCAGCTGGGTCCTTGTCTTGGATAGAATATCAATCGCTCCCTGAGCAATATGAAGAAACTGGTAGTCCACAAAAATGAGTTTGGCCTCTGAATGTCTAAGTAATGTTGATACCATTGCCGAATCATGTCGTACGTTTAGTGTACAAAGTACTGCACCAGCCATTGGGACACCAAAATGTAACTCATACATTGCAGGAATATTTGGGGCCATTGCAGCGACCTGCGCAAAGGCTTAAAAGTTCATTGGCAACACAAATGAAGATTAAGGATGTTGTGATACTGTGGGCTAAAACGATTAGGAGAGTGATCTCATGCTTCCAAGATAGAGAGATATACTTAATACTTCAATAGATTTGTATAGCTTAAGCACCATGAAAAGGTCTGATGTACGGGGAAAAGAAGTAAATAAGAAGTAAACTGAGCACGATTTTTTAAAAGAAATGATAAAGAAACCCAGGCCTTAAAATGCATTACATCTTGAAGCAGGAAGTGCTGGTTAAAACAAGACTTATTCCATGTGCCTCTTGGTCCGTCACACATTAGGATGTTTTTTTTGAAAGCTAAGGAATAAAGTTTTGTCTTTCTAATCACCCTTTATAGATATAAAATTTGAAATGCTCTTTACCTTGTCTGGAGCGAATTTAGATCTATCATTGGCATATTACCCTTTATAGATGTAAAGGTAGAAAAGAAGGGTAAATCATAGACAAACCAAGAAGGGAATTCTCCAACTCCCTCTAAATTGAATTTTCATTTAGCAATGTAGCAAATCCTGAAACTGAAGAATGAGTTAAAAGCAACGATTCCAACACGATTAAAGTTAATCAAATCATACCTAGTGATTAGGTTATTTGGAAGATGGGATTGTCTCATCTCATCTCATCTCATTCCTAAACATAACTCAAATATAAATATTTTTCAATTCAAATTTTTAACTTTTTCATTTAATCATTACCAAATCATTACAGTTTTTTCAAATTTAAAAAAAAAATTATATTCTAACAATATTTTTAACTTTATAATATTTTTATTTTAACTTTATCTCTCTAATTTCCCAAAACCCCATAAAACATCATAACTCAAACTATTTAACTACAATTCACAAATCATTTCACTTATATCCATGAATTTCTCACCTCTTCTCGTTTCCTAAGCATTAACTAAGGTTAAAAAAAGTAATCCAAAAAACCAAAAAGATAAGACATGCTTTTTTTCAGTAAATGGGAGCCAACTATAGATAGATCGGTACCCAAAAGATAGATTCGAATGGTTGCTAATGTTGCATTAATTTAATATTATTGTTGCTACTTGAAACTGGCTCAACAGATATAAAATAATGAAAACATAAATATAAAATAGAATAAAAAAAAAAGTAATCTATACCATCGACAAAAATGATAGGGGGCACAGAGCAACATCAGCAAAGGAAGAGTCAGGGCAGCTTTGTGACGAAAGATAAAATATAAAATTCTCATTACATCTTATTATTATATATTTTTTAAATTTTTTATATAAAATATAATAAATAATTTAATTTTTTTTAAATTCTAATTCATATTTTTTAAATCTTAAAATAATAATAATATTAAAATATAATATTTTAAACAAAATTGACGTAAGTAGGAGAACACCAGCGGCAGAATGTTCAAGGAAAACTTGAAAACCGGTATCAGGATAACTACATAGCCACATAATCCGGTGCAAACAAACAAACAAACACCGAATGATCGCAGAAACAAAAGATCGACCCAGAAATAACAACTTAAAAAATGACAGAGAGTAGTCAAATGGCACGTAATTAACGATAGAACTGAGAAATTGAAGGGAGAAAAAGAAAAAACAGAGAGAAACGATAGATTGATAGAAGTTTCTTTCAATACTTTACCACATCTCCCCTAGAAATTCCCAGCTGGGCTATAGCAGAAGCGAGTCTGGTGCACCGTTCAAGCGTCTCTCTCCAGGTGTACCGGACATCACCGTACACAACAGAAAGTCTGTCTCTGTAGACCATCGCAGAGCGCTCCAAGAAGCTGATTGGAGTGAGAGGGACGTAGTTCGCAGAGCACCGGATCGCACCCTCCATGGATTTCGACAGCGCCTTCATGCTGCAATGGGACACACCGACACGGCTTCTCGAGAGGATCGAATATGCAAAAGATTGACCAATTGATAATTTGATATCCACAAAACACATTTAGCATATTTCACAATATATATGTCTTAAAATAAGAGTATTTTAATAAAATAATATTAATTTTGTAAAATAAGAATAGTATTTTAATAAAATAATGTAATTTTTACAACTTAATTTATAAAAATAATATTTTTTTAAAATTGAGCTCTTGATTCAACAAAGGGTTTATTCTTCACCTTCCTCATTCACCTAGTAAGTACTTCCTCATGCTCTAGTTTATAGATTCTTCTTTTGTCTATTGGTTGTAGTGTCGGAATGGGGTTGACCTATTGACCTATCTTTTGCTTCAGTTATGATATATGAAACATCATGGATCTGAGTGGACTCCAAAAATTGAAGGCAGTAAGCCACATTGCCTATTTCCTGGACCACTTGAAATGGCCCATAGAATCGAGAGGAAAGCTTGAAGCTTTGGTTATGGCAAATGGAGGATTTTCGATATGGTTGAAGTTTCAACTAGACCCATTTCCCGATCTGGTAATGTTGCTCCTTTTTCCTCTTGTCAGCATATTTTTTCATACGTTCTTGAACCCTAACCAAGTTCCACAATTGCTCACGGTTACGCAAGGTAATCTCCACCACTTCGACTCTTGTTGTTCCAGAAGTATAGCTAACCAATCTAGGGGGTTTATACCCATATAAAGCCTCAAAGGGCAAGACTTTACTTGATGCATGTTGACTAGAATTGTAGCACTGGTGCTAGGACAATCCATTTTGACCGTTCCTTCAGCATGTCCCCTACATAGCTTCTAAGGTAGTTCTCCACCCATTTATTGACAATTTCTGTTTGACCATCTGTTTGAGGATGGTAAGCAGTGCTAAATGCTAGTTGAACCTCTTGTAACGAGAACAACTCCTTCCAAAACTTGTTGGTAAAAGTATGATACCTATCTGAGATAATCGAGCTGGGCATACTATGCAATTTGAAAATATGTTTTAAGAAAAGTTGTACCACCAATTGTGCGTCGAGTACCCACACGTTGTGAGCAAGGTGTTTTGATGGGAGGGGGATTTGTTACACGCAGACAAGAGAAGAACTAAACTGAGAAGATGAAGTATTGGGAAGGTGTCGGCCAGTTGAGATAACCCTAGAGCAGAAGTCTAAAAGAGCTTATACGTGATGAGCTCAGAGGAAAAACTACGAAGACTAAAGGCATCCAGGCTTGGGCCTACATTGGGGTGTGGCCCACTTTATCTTAGATCTTTATATTTTTTTTATTGTCTTAATTGTAACCCATAGTACTTGAGGGTATTTTTGTATTTCATTATCATAGTATAAATAGATGTAGCAGAAGGAAAAAATGAATCACCTGGAATTTCTATGTTGTATTGTTGTATAGAGGTGCTCTTCTCGAAGAGAGCTTTATTTCCTTACTAATATACATACGTCTCTCTTCCATTTGTGTTTTCCCTCTACATTTTCGTCCTTAGTTGTAACAATGTCGTTACCCGCAAAGAGTATCAAAATTAAAAGCTATTGTCTCCTTCTCTCTCTAGAAAAAAAAAACCCTATCCCTTCTCTCTAAACTCTCCCAGACTCAGATTTGACAAAGGGGGGTGGGAGCTTCGGCTCCTCCCCCCATCTCTTTTCCTCCGCTCCCTTCTCCTCTTATTTTCTGTGTAGTATTTTTTTGGTTTTGTTTTTGTATTTTTTAGGCCAAATAAGGGAGGATTGTCATTCGGGTCTTTTTAGACGTCGCCTTTCAACACGTGCCCCACTGGGACGATGCCCAGCTGCCGATCTTCAAGACCGCCGAATCCGGCGTCCATCGGAGTGGAGCGTAGCCCGCACACGAGGGAGAAAGTTCCGGATCTTGTCTGCGCATGGCCATCATGCGCCACCGGGGAGTCTTCTGCCGACGCCACGCTCGACTTCTCCTAAATCCTAGACTCCGGGACTTCCAAGATTGACTGTCGACTTTCCTTCGACATAGTGACTAGTGTACTGCACACGCCACTGCCGACGCTATGTGTACTGTTCATCCATTTCGTTTTTTAGTTTTTTTAGTTTTTGTTGTTCCGTTTCTTCATTTTGACCCGAGTGAGGTGTTGAGCCTTTGGATCGGACGCAATCTGGGGCAAGAGCTGTTCGAGAGAGGTGGGCGATGCTACAGCCGGTGGTCGTACGACCAATGCTCATGCGTAGGTGTTGCCTACGCAGTGGGGGTTGTTTGTCCGTGCGTGAGCATGGTGCTCATGCCGTCGGGGCTCGAGTTGCCGATACTTGCAGTAGGCGTGATTTTCAGGTTCACGCTTGTGCTTGTAGCTCTGTAGTTGGTTATGTGTTTTTATCTATAGTTTTTTGTTATTTTAGTTAGTAATATAAGAGAAATAGGCTATTGGATTTGATGTCCATAGCAGTGTTCCTTACTCTTCCTCCCTGGGAGGACAGAGGGGGCCATAGAGTTTTGTTTTTACATAGCGCTTTCTCTGTTAGGAGAGAGTTTTTAAAAATTAAGACAATATCTGCCACAAAAAAATTTATGTGTGGAAAAGTCCTAGAGCTGATGTGTAATTTGACTTATAGTCCGGATTTTTCATGTACTAATAAATCACAATTGTAATTTCGAATCATTAATGAAATGAGTCTGTTTCCATAAAAAAATAAAAATTAAAAGAAGTTAAAATTAAAAGCTATTGTACATACATACATATTTGTCTGTACATGTTTCACAACCCAGGGATTGAGATGGTCCAAGGGAAAATAATCTCTTTGCATGTCTTATATTTTTAGCTCCTTTTTCGAGATAGAAGTTTTGGAGTCTTTGTTCTACATGATTTTTTTAAAAAAATGTAGGAGTTGGATGTATCTTTCCTACTTGAGTGTAACTATAGTAAGTTAGTAACACCCCACCCGAATAGAAAGAGCGTAGCTGGGGACCGAACGTGTTGATTATCGTAAATTTACACCCTCCAATATATGTATGACACATTTGTTTCTTAAGAAGTGTAAAATACAAGTGTGTGTACTAAATTAATTCTGTATAGCTACTCCCCCTTCCTCCAATACTCTCTCTCTCTCTCTCTCTCTCTCTCTCTCTCTCTCTCTCTCTCTCTCTCTCTCTCTCTCTCTCTCTCTCTCTCAGGCCATAGGTTAAAGTAAGGATCTCCCTCCCTCACGCCGAAGTAGAGATTTTTGTTTACCTTCCCTGATTTTAGCAAGATCTTGCAACTGTTTTCGCATATCTCTCTCCCTCCCTCAGTCAATCACCCTCTGTGAACTATTAAACATCAGTAAATTAAACAACCCCGTCAACTGTACATTTTTACAACAAGCCAAAAACTTATCCAAAAAGTCAAACAAGGATAGTTAACAATCACCAAGAACTAAGGCAGGTTTGGGGCACAAGACAAAATACAAAATTCTCATCTCATCTCATCTCATCATTACACATTTTTCAAATCCCCATACAAAATATAATAAACAATTCAACTTTTTCAAATCTCAATACACATTTTTCAAATCCCAAAACAATAATAATATTAAAACATAATATTTTAAATTTCAAAACAAAACACAAAATTCTCATCTCACCCCCCAAACCTCAGAAAAATGAAATCTGCAATATAAGTTTAGGCTTCAACACCCCAAAAATATAGCACACATGAATTCAGAGCTATCGTGAGTATCACTCCATAGCTAGAGGGAAAAGTTCCCACTAATACTAGGCTAACCTTCTCTTTTTGTACATTTTCCCAACTCACATACCAAGATGAATCGAAATCATGGCCTAGGTCCTCACCCCATTACTTCAACGAAAAGAAGATCTCATTTTTTTTTCCCGTGTCATGAAAGCAGTTCTAGCATCGAGACCACCATAGTTGGGGGAGTTGGGGGGAGGGGGGAGAAGGGAGAAGAGAAAGAGGGGCTGCAGGGGAGAAATGATTCGCTCAAACTCGCACCCACAGTTGGTTCCGTAAATCACCTATGTGTGTCAAATCTTTATTTGAGTGTGTAAAATAAAGATAAACACCATGTTCGGTTTGAAGATAAACTCGAAGAGAAATTGTATAAAAGAGACCTAGATAGCGAGAAACCGAAAATCTTCACTCAAGTCAAGTTTGAGTCATAACTTAAATTCTAAGCCTACTAAGAAATTCAATGAATCCTTAGGCAACTAATACAAGAAATTTAAGGTAAATCTATGTATTTATTCGAACCCAATACTCAATACATGTCAAACTCCTTGAAAGTAACTAATGACTATCGAGTCATACCCTCGGTGGTTATATTCGTCATGATTGGATTGTTGATGATGGATGTTATAATGCAGTAGATTGTGTAAGTGTTGACCAAATGTGGTCGTCGTGGGCCTATTAATCAAGAACCTGTTAAGACGTGGCTTGAATTCAGTTGAAATAGTGCTATGTCGTATGTTCGCTTGAGCGGAGGTTCATTCAGCTTGAGCGAAATGAGTCCGAGAGCTTCGCTCGACATTCAGCTCGAGCGATATGAAGTCAGAGAGCTTTGCTCGACAATAGCTCGACATTCAGCTTGAGCGATATGAAGTCCGAGAGTTTCGCTCAACATCACTCATCTGTTAGCTTGAACGAAATGTCAAAACCCTACGCTCGCTCGACACTCGCTCGAGAGTTCGCTCGAGCCAATGTTCACAAAAGTGAATTTTTACTGTTTCTATAAATATCAAACAACACCTCTTTTATGTTTTACACTTCAGAAATCACTTTTGTTTGTTTTAGTGATTTTCTTGAGAGAAGTTAGAGAGCTAGAGATATAACTTCTTTGTGAAAGAAGTTTTGTATTATTCTTCTGTACTCCATCTTTGTTGATAGTGAAATCTCTGATATCGACCCCACCAGTGGACGTAGGCTCACTTTGAGTTGAACCACTTAAATCTCGGTGTTGTTTCTGTGTGATTGTCAGTATTTACTTTTGCTTATTTCCGCTACTATACTTCGAGTTAGTCTTAGATATACAGTTATTCACAACAGAACATGTTGGTACACGTGGTATTGTTCTCATTCTGAACAAGATAAATGTTTTAGAAAGGAATCTAGTGTTAATTCAATTATTCTTCCTATAATAGCGAACTCACAACAAATACACTAATTTTGATTTGTCATTTTGGATGAAAAGCAACGCTTGCATGTTATGTAGTTCTAAAATTTATAATCGATGCACACATATCACTTGATTCACCTATCTTGCATTTATTTGTGAATTTGACATGATCATCATCAAGCCCCCAACGCAGGACAACGACCAATCCCGGAAGAGATCGAAATACCATTGTCTTTACACCTTTATGGGACTAGGATCCAAGGAAGCAAAAGCAAGGAGTTCCTTATCTTGGTCTAACATGGCTATATCTTCTTTGTCCAACCACACCCATGCTTCTATTCCACCGCCACATCTTGTGTCCATCAGCATTATCGTATTTGGAAACACCTGCTCCCTCTCATCACTTGAGTCAATACAACTAACCCACATCGGCTTTCCCCATCCAAAGTCAATATCGTAGAGACCAAAGTTACACCAACTTGTAAAACTAATGTAATCCATTCCACGATGGCTTGCTGCACTTGAGAGTGTCCCTCCCATTGCATTTACATGCTCGTAAAGCTTTGGAAACCCTCCATCACCTTGCAGGTCTTTCACAAAGTCAGCATCGATTTTTGTTTTTGCTTCTCTGAGCTTCCTTACCATGTAAGCCAACTCCATCTTCTCATCATCCATGCATAACACGCCTGCTACCCAAATAAAGTTTCCCATAGATGATTCTGGGAATGGTGGAGCTGCTGTTCGACGCAAATTCATTGCATGCGTATAAAAGGTTGGCTTCTCGATACCAGATTTAGTCTTGAAGGCAGCCATGATGCATTTTACTAGGAGAGCTGAGACTACCTCAACTCTTGTCGGGGTTGGGATGCTTGAGCTAGTTGCTTTAGCCTTAAGTGAGGCAATGACCGACGCATCAAACACAATTCTCCTTCCAGTACACCTGCCGGATCTAAGAAGAGGCATGGTCAAAGCCATTAAAGTTGCTTCCATGGGGTATGCCTCGTTTTGTATGAAAATTGTTGGGGCATTAAAATTAGGACATATTACATCTTCAGAAACCTCAAGAGTGGTGGCAGCCCAAGCTTTAAGAAAGGCACTAAAGGCAGTTCCATCAGCAATCATGTGACAAACAAGGACACCGATGGCAACACCGCCGCATGCAAAGTTGTTCACTTGTATCTTAGCTACATGATCTCCCGCAGTTGCGCCGCTCCAACTGACACCTTGGGGAAGAAAGAGATGGAAAGTCCGGAGATTAGGCCGGTTGAGGCAGTCAACAAGACGACAACTTACACGTGTCTCTGAATAATAGACGCCCTCATCATTACAATCAATAGAAAGATTGTCTTTGATTTTTCCAGCCAAAGGGTAAAAGCGTGTCAAAGTCTCTGATAGGGATTGTTTGAGTAGTTGTGATCTTTGAGAGACAATATCAGCATGGCCTGTGCTAATTTGATTGTTTTGATAGAAAATGATTGTGGGAATATAGATGGAAGACAGGAACTGGTCCAAGAGGGAGATCTTGTAGGTTTTCAGGTTAGGAGGTGTTGGAGAAGAGGGCTTGATGTACTCTAATTTGGAAATAGTTTCGACCTCCATTTTCAGCATTTCCTTGATCAAGGAGATGTAAGTAGCTAGCTCACTCAGGCACAAGCCGATCGATAGCGGTAGCTAGCTAGTGTATAAATAACGTAACTAGGATGCCGAATTCATGCAAGAGAAGGTGCTTTTTGCTGTATTAATGCCTTTAATATATATTCGAAGTCAACTATATATGGATTTTGGAGTGCACGAAGTTGGATCCTTCAAGTTGATCTTAATCCAACTTGATATATATATATATATATTAATATTGCATGTGATACTACTGGCCAAATTTAATATCCATCAATCGTTGGATCCTTAAAACTTCTAGAATTGCAGGATGAGAGAGATCAGAGAAAGGACAAAAAATCCAGCTTTTCTCATTAGGTTTATTTAATTGCCAAATAGCCTTTTAATAAACTATTCTTATCAGCGATCCTTCAAATACGCAAATAATAATTACATCTCTTTATAATAAACAATTGATATCTAATTAACTTATTGTCTCCTCTCACGATTTTCATACAATAATCATGATTAAGAAATAGCTTTAATTTCTTAATTAATATTTATATGTACGATGATCATAGATCAGATCATTATAAGTTGTCGGTCATCACCCTACCAGATCTAGTTTACATGTTTATTAGTTATATATATATATATAATTAGCTGTTAAGCATGCATGATCATGTGAATATTGCAAACTTCACTTCATTAATCAACGCAATTTATTTTATTAATTGTTACACCAGTACCATCTAGAAAGTTATTAAAATTTTGATGATCAAGAAGTACTACCCTCTCCATCTTTCACGAATCCAAGGCCAAATAAAATGTCATGCACATGACAAATATTTAAACTGATCGATGAGAGATTAAGTACTACTTGTTAATTAAATGTTTATATAATATAATGAGATGTGATACAGCTTGCTGTACATATACATACGTACATATATATATATATATATATATACACATACATAAATCACTCTGCTTGCTATATATTAATTTATTTCCCTGAGAGGTGGCTTCCTGATCTGCAGATCACTGCAGTCAATCGCGGGATCGTTACACAAATCGATCCAAACTCATGAGCCCAAAGTTTATGGCTTTGTGCTTTGACTTTGCGTGTTTCGATCGGTTCACTGTAAAATGGTTCTGTAATATTTAATAGTTTATTTATTTTTAATTATTATTATTTAACCATCATTTGAAATACAGTTTTGGCGGATTTATTACTATTATATCCTCGATTGAAGTCGGTGCACGCTTTTTTTTTTTCTTTTCTTTTTTTTTTTTTAAGAAAAACCGAGGTCTCGCCTCTTATTATTGATAACCCTCACTGAGATGGAAGAAAACCATTCACAAAACTTTCCTGTACAAGACAATTTATCTAGTCTAAAAATGCCCCGTCCATGTACAAACTACAAACTGATCTTCACCAATAAAACCTAAAACTTTTCCTTTTGTGCCTTTTTTTTGTCAAAAAAATCCGCTGCTATGTTAACCTCTCTAAAATTATGTCTAAATCGAATATCAAGCAAACTAACAATCTCTTTAATCTCCTCCCAAAAATATATAAAAAAATAATATTTACATATTCCGGAAACTAACCAACCCATCACAATACTTGAATCTGATTCTACCAATAAATCTCTCAAACCAAGCGATTGACACAAACGTATCCCATCCATCCCATCCAGTAAAGCATGACATTCAACTATAGTATTCGTCGCATGTCCATAGAAATGAGAAAAATCCGCTACCACTTTACCACGATAATCATGAATGATGCCTCCACC
The DNA here is from genome assembly GCF_001411555.2 of Juglans regia. Classification (NCBI taxonomy): domain Eukaryota; kingdom Viridiplantae; phylum Streptophyta; class Magnoliopsida; order Fagales; family Juglandaceae; genus Juglans; species Juglans regia. The sequence continues at coordinate 27,784,372 of NC_049911.1, forward strand.
ATCGGATCTACCTGGATTATCACAAGATCCGTCATTCACATTCAATTTAAACATCCCCACATCTGGGCAATCAAGCTTGGTAATTTATTAATGATCGGAAGTACTAGACAATTTAACTCCTACAAAACTAACAAATCATTAGCTTCCATTTTTTTTTGAAATGCCGCAACCCATGTGAGATGTCCCTTAAATTTATTTTCACAACTCTCGAAATGACCCTCCAATCATAACTGATACCCTCCATTCGAGAGGCACACATTTAGTCCTCCAAAGAGTCAAAAAAAATAATAATAGGCAGTACCCCCACAACCCAACCATCCTGAAATGAAAAAGCCACACGTCCCCACCAAAGAGTCCAAGAAATAATAATAGGCAGTACTGTACAACCCAACCAGCCGGAAATGAAAAAGCCACGCGTCCCCACCAAAAATTCTTCTTCAGCTTTCTTTTGTTTTTGGAAACTAAAAATATATTTACACAATTCATGAAACAGTATTATTTGTGCCTCAAAGGCTCAAACAACCAAAACTAAATAGTTTTGAATTTACCCCCTAGCTAGCCGATTATTTGTACTTGATACAATTGCGACAATGGTGAAAATTACTAAAATTTGACTCATGTTAAGGGTGCAAATTGCAAAAAGATAAAAAGTACGTAGTAATTAATTAGGGGTGTAAATTTAATATAATCTTTTTCCCTTTGTCTCAGGTAACTTATAATTGTTTGCACCCTAGCTAGATTAATGTAATAAGATCATCAGGAACCAGCAAAGATTCCTCATGATCATGAGATTAGGTCACAAGCTAGCTAGGCTAGCTAACGCCTATAATTTTAGATCAGTTCAATATATAATATTTGTGCTGCTTAATTATTTCAATTATAATTATCTTAGAGCATGAGCAGCCCATTAATTCTTCATTGGTGGCAAAAAAAAAATATATAGTCATTTAGTTTGTTGATAATTACCATAATGCTATAGATGCTATAACAAGGAGATCATCAATGGTGTAAATATATATATATATATATATAATAATGTTTTTCAACACTCGATCTGAACATAATCTTGCATTTATGAACACAATCATCAAGCCCACATGACGATATGACATGACATGATGATCATGAGAAATTACCATTAATAATTGTCTAGTAGTTTATAATGGGACTAGGATCTAGAGAAGCAAAAGCAAGGAGTTCCTTATCTTCTCCTAAAATGGCCATTTCTTCTTTATCCAACCGTACCCACGCTTCTATTCCACCTGCTGATCTTGTGTCCATCAAATTTATCATATTTAGGAACATATGCTCTGCATCGCTTCTTGTTGAACCTACAAAGCTTGCCCACTTCGGCTTTCCCCACCCAAAATCAATGTCGTAGATCCCAAAGTTGCACCAGCTGGAAACCCCAATAAAATCCATACCACAAGGACGTGCCACATCTGAGAACTCTCCAGTCTTTGCTTTCACAAGTTCACAAGCCATGAGAAACCCTCCATCACCACCTTGTATGCTTTTGACGAAATCACCATCGATTTTCATGATTGCTTGTCTGAGCTTGCTTACCAATTGAGGTAACTCCGGCTCCTTATCACTGCATAATGCGTCTGCTATCCAGAACAAATTTCCTGCTAAGAATTGTGTGAGTGCCAGTGGTGAACTCACTCTTCGACGAAAATTCACCGCGTGGAGAATCAAAGCTGGCCTCTCAACACCGGATTTGGCCCTGAAGACAGCCATGATGCATTTCCATAGGAATGCGGACACAGCTTCAACTCTTGTTGGGTTTTGCAAGCTTGAGCTAGTTGCTTTGGCCTTAAGTGAGGCAATGGCCGAAGCATCAAACACTATTCTCTTTAAAGTAGATTTGCCCGATTTGAAGAAAGGCCCGAACAAAGCAGTCACTTTTGCTTCTTTAGGGTATGCGTTGTTTTGTACGAAGATTGATGGGGCAATATCAAATTTAGGATATACAGCTAATTCACATGCTTCCTTGCGAGCAGTGGCAGCCCAATCTTTGAGAAAGACACTCAGGGTAGTTCCATCAGCAATCACGTGGCAAATATAGACACCAATGGCAACACCACCGCATGCAAAGCTCGTCACTTGTATCGTAACAACACGATCCCCTGCAGAGGGCACTTTCGAAATGGTATATTCGAGGATGAGTTCTTGGAAAGACAGAAGATCAGGTTGATGCAGGCATTCCTCAAGACGACTCTGTACACGGGCTTCTGAATAATAAACACCCTCGTCATTGCAATCAAGGGAGAGATTGTCTTTTATTTTTCCAGCAAATGGGTAAAAGCGAGTCAAGGTTTCTGATAGGGATTGCTTTAGAAGTTGTGATCTTTTAGAGACAATATCAGCAACATCGTAGCTGCCTGCGCTGTGATTCATGGGATAGAAGAGGATAAAGGGGATATAGGAGGAAGGACTGAACTGGTCCAAGAAGGACAACTTATGGATTCTCAGGTTAAGGGGTGTCGGAGAGGAGGGTTTGACGCAAGTTTTGGAAACAATTTCGACCTCCATTTTCAGCTTTCCTTCTTGAATTGGAGATTTAGGAAGCTCAGTACGAACAATGAGCGGAAGAACCTAAAGATCAAGAGGGTGTTGACTAGAGATGGAGTCGCGCTGAACCCATCAATAATGTCGTATAATGTGATTATGTTGTTGGAAGTTTCATATGATAACCTCTTATTGGTCCTAGCACGACGACAAGCTATGCATTAATTTATATTAAATAATATAAAATAATAATGCCATTCCAATCTTCAAAGGTCAACATTTCGTAATAATTCATAATGTTACCTTGCTTTCCAATGTTTCCATGTGATGCCAGCGGCCAAATTTATAATGTTTCGATCATTGGAAATTTTAAGGAAAAAAAAAATGGAAATTGCATTTCCACCTAACACGTTTTTCATCTAATTACATTTAAAATAACCAACATCAATACATTGCTCTGTTCGATTACAAACAAATAACGGTCTAGTCGAATACCACAATCCGAACATTTAAGAGAAAATTTGGATAGTGAGTTATGTTGAAATGAGATGAGAGTTGAAAGTTATATTATTTTTATTTTAAAAGTTGAATTGTTTATCATATTTTATTTGAAAATTTGAAAAAATTGTAATGATAAGATAAGATGAGTTGGAATAGTTTTTGGATCCAAACAAGACCAATCTTATCGAACACCCCATTATTGTAATTTCTTTATGATTTGAGATTGCAACGTGTCCATATTGAGATAGTTTGACATGAAATGTTTAAAAAGCATATTAATCAGAAGGTGAAAATAAACATATTCAAATAGAGGAAGTACTCTTCCCTCTTTATAAATTATTGATATTGATCTCTCCTCTAAAGTTTGTAAAGTGTCAAACCCATCAAAACAAAGTTTGGTAGGTATCATACTGATATCTCCTTTCTAACCCCATAATTAATAAATTATTGTTGAGAGGTGCTTTTAAAAATTAAAATACATTGTTGACAAGAATTTTGGTGCAAACTGATGACTGATCATAAGGAAGTTGTGATTCATCTAACCATAATAGTCGGTTGCAGCGTCAATATTCATGCAACTTATTAATTTCAATGGCATTATGCATTAGCAATATTATTATTATTAAAGTTTCCTGAGACTAATGCCGTATCCTGAAGGATAGGTAGAGAGAGAGAGGTGGTCTAGGCCCAAGGGCAGATGTGAGTTACTTCCAACAGAAAGGGTAGTTCAAAAATCAAGCCCAGAAAAGAGCTGTGCATGTCCATTGTTTTTAAAATATAAATAACATCCTTAAAAACAATCCCAAGAATTCTAAGACCTCTTGGTAGTTGTAAAAATAATGAGAAATGATACTTGCAGTCGTGAGCGTGCAGTCGCCGTGCAATCACTTTGAAAAAAGTGAATAAATAAGGAACCCACCTGAAAAGAAATTAATTTTTTAATAGTGGACCCCACTCTTTTTCAAAGCGACTGCACGACGTTTGCGCATTTCACGACTGTATGTAGCATTATTCAAAAATAATTAGTGTTTGGTACAAAATACAGAAGCAAGATACACAGGGATCTGTCTAAAAATATATCTTAGCTTCGACAATTTATGTCATCAATAATTTTCAACTACTCCTGTGGCAAGTGAATATTTTTGCCTTCCTAACCAATTAGTGGATCATCCACGGATTGAGATTTCAGCATCGTTTTCAAATAATAGTAGTTCCAGTGAAAAGAACACCGTTCCGACATCACCATAACTAACGTTCTTTGCAATTCGATGGGTGGTGCTTTAAACATTTTCTCCAGGAGGTAGTTCCGCAAGCTTTGGGGGAGTCCCAAGCACTCGTTCCATATCAAAACGGACTTCGATGTTCCGAATGCTGTACCCAACCACCATTAGCCAATAAATAAGCTTGGCAAGTTCCGGCGCACTAGTCTCCGTCACACTTGTCTGTTATAATTAACACAGAGTTCAAGGTTAATCAATCAATATCCCAAATCACAATACCAAAGAGAACCTGGCCACAATCTATGATATCATAAGTTGAAGATCTACACAAGCAATTTTTATATCATTACGGCAAATTGAATTCAGCCAAAAGGTGTGACCAGCAAATTCATCAATACAATAGCTTTGAGTTCATGATTGGGATAGAGTACCCAACCAATTTTGACATTATATTACCTTCACAGTTAGATCCCACTGTTGTTTAGCATATAAAGCATGGAAATGTTCAATTCAAATAAGCGTCAAGAGTCACAGAGCTTAATACCACCGCATTTATAAGAAAGTCCTAGAAAGGAATTGGAAAACCTCTACGGATATCACCAGACAATAGGTGCATTTTCAATTACAATTTCTAATCAAGTACTTATCATACAAATATTACTATCCCTTCTTTGAAACTAAACAATAGCACACCCTAACTAATTTCAAGATCAGTAAAAGAAAACCGTCTTATTAAGCAAGAAAACCTTTTCAGCAGTTATAAGAAGTTCCACAAATTTGTCAGTTACAAGAAGGATCAACTGGAATTTTAACCATGTTATAAAATATAGGAAAATGCTATTCCTACAGAATATTTTCACCGAAAATTTCTACCGAAATTATATTATATATTTTTTTTTTTTTTTTTTTTACTTAGTGATTAAGGAATGTTTTTAAATGAATTTATGATTTTTTTATATTTTTTAAAAATATTTAAAGTGTTTAAAAAAATGATTGAAAAAAAAAAAAAAAAAAACATTTGCCTTTCGGTAGAAGATTTCGGTGGAAATCTTCTGTGGATGTAGCAGGGCTCTAAAATATAAAGATTGTATCAAACAGAGAGCTAAAGTAGGACCTAGTTGTAAATATTGAATCAATCAAAGAGGTAAAGAAGGGAAAAGGATCTCAATATAAAAGGAAAAACCTTCATTTGGTTGGGATCCGAAACAGCCATAAGGCGCTTTATGAATGTATTCATTGCGAGGACAACATCCTCTCCAGCACTACTTGTCAAATCCTGCAAAATTTTTAGTGTAAAAGGAGGTTCAAAGGAGGATCATTAACACATTATAAACTACCATCCAAGGAAGCAGCAGGTATTCTTACCTTCAGATTTTGGGGCTCAAGAGATTTGAGATATTCCAACAATTCATTCTGCCCATTTGCCGACTTTCTACCAACTTGACGATTCAGTTCCTCAATCTCAGCTTCAAGCAATTCTATGTACTTTATAGCATCAATTCTCTCAGGACCAGAGACATTATTCCACCTAATAACTTCACCTGACAAATTCTTCTGTGTACCAGGGGCATAATCTGGCACATCCTGTAACGGTCATAGGATCATGTCAAATAACGTGCTAACCAAAGCTGAAGCTAGGTTCTATCAACAAGTGAGAAAACATTTACTTGCAAATATAGAATGCAGCATCTCAAAATAATGGTATCCCAAAATAGAATTAGTACTGTCAATAAGATTTCAGGCAGAAATAGACAGACTTGATAACGTGTCTGATGAAAGAAAGAGACAACTCTATTCAGCAAAGCAAATAAGAGAATAGCATCCCCAAGAAAATCACTAGAATGTCAAGACGCTGCACAACCACTTTTCTATGTGGTGATTTGGGTAAGAATAGCTCAGTCCTCATTTCTTATGAGATTTTTTTGTATAAGTAACAGATATATTAATAGAAATAGGCATAGCCCAAGTACACAGGGTATACAAGAGTTTACACCTACTCTCATTTCTACTGCAAGGCCAACCAGGCTCAACATTCAATCGGGAGCCAGCCAAGAAACCATTTCTTTATAGCAGGGGAAAAAAAGGAAAAGCTGATGTTATGTTAACCATGTTCTTTTGGGTGCAAGCTTGTTGTATTTCACAAATAGAGACGGAATATCAACCGAGAAAAATTGCAAGGCCCTTAATGCATTGAGGAAAAAAAACAGCTGGGAAAATTAGTTTCATGAGTTTTACTTAGAACTTCCCTCATATCTTATAAGAGGAAGAACACTATACCTTCACATAGAACAATTATGCCACCCACATAAGAGAGTTTTCCACCTTTTATAATTACATTCACTTACAATGGAAAACAAAAACCATAACAATAAAAGAAGATTCAAAATGATAAATTCCTTGCATGGTTAATGATTTAGAAAAAGTAGTCTGCTCACTATGTAACATCATCAACTTCACCTAATGGACACTGCACAGAGAATTACCAGAATGCTTACAACCAAAAATAGGATCCAAGGGCTTCATAACTGAACTTTCAATCAAATTATCATGCAATTTCAATGTTCCTCTTCAAAAGTGGCAACGCTACAAAATTAGTTTATTCAGGACACAAGGAATAGGATGGAAAAGAAGTTACCTTTTTGTCTTGAACTTCGGGAAGAGCAACCTGCTCCAAGCTTTGTTGCAGTTCTAATCGGTATTGTGCATTTTTAAACATATACCCAGTCATCATGACACTGTACATTAGTTGAGCAAGGTTTTCAGCAACCTGAAAGAAAGCCAAGTGATCTAACTGAAAATACTCATAAAGAAATTTCACATAAAATGTATGATGCCTAAAGTGGGATAAGAATGTTGAGAAACACAAATGAAATAATCAAACCAGCTTAAAAATTATAATGGTAATTCTCAGAGAGAGTCAATCCCACAAGGTCAACAAAGTTCTTGCAGCAGTTTACATATCAAAAGTAATTACACTTACAGTGGTGACTGTAACTGTAAAAAATTGTGGTGGAAGTGTTCCAATCATATTTGTCACTGTTTGGCGCATTGCATCAACTACCTGAAGGGTAAGCATGAAAAAAAAAAAAACATTTCCACTATCAAATGGCCAGGGAAAAACGAAAGCCCTAGTAACCCTACAGCACCATTATCATGCTCATACGAAGGATATGGTACCTGCTGGGGTGCTCTCTTTACAAACAACTCCATAAATTCAGGCTGCACATTTTTAACATACTCCAATAGGATGTCTCTCCGGGTTTTTGGCTGTGTATTTCAAAAAAGTGTAGCAAAATCAATTAACCATAACTGCTGCAAAGCAAGTGCAAAGTTTTCAAATTAAGAACATCAAATTTGCCAAACAACACTAATAAAACTCGTGCACAGCATTTTGAAGCCGAAGGTTAAGCACTTCCCATTTGAATGACTAGGGCTGTTACGCATCACATTTAGCATGATATTTAACCACCATAAATGGCGTATCATCAAATACCTTGCCCAAGCCAGTAATAATGGAACTAAGTTGTGTAACCAACCATCCAATGGTGACCTAGCAACACTAAGGAAGGACCCGCAACTAAATGAGAGATTTTTCTCTGGTTCCAAGTCCAGATACTGCTAGCATCCCGCAGCACCTCTAGGGACACTCTCTACCATAATATTTACAGACCACAACCTCTTTTGTTCAGTTAATCATGTAACTTATTTAAGTTAATTTCATTCGCTGTGAATTTTGATTATATACAAGTAAATACAAAATATTATCACAGCCCTTGATCAATGAAAATAAAACCTGATTAGGCACTTGTGAACAATTTCTCATCATGCCCCTCTTCACTGTTTTTCTGTATAAATATCATTCACTAATAACCACATTATCCAATCCATAAAAATTAACAGAAATCTTCCATACCGGAAAAAATAACAACCAAAAAAGGAGTCTCGGCTAACGAATATACAAATGTACGTGTAATGAGACAGACAGAGAGAGAGACCAAAGAGCCATTGGGGGGCTTGGAGTCGCTGGAGGCATTGGAAGTGTCGTTCTTGGAAGAATCATAAGCGTGAATCCTCAAAGCGAGTCTCCTGCATCCTCTGTACTTAGTCCCTATCGGGAAGCAAATTGAAGAGCAGGAACGAGGCGAGAAATATGAAGCAGAAAACGAAGGAGAAGAAGAAAAAGAAGAAGAAGAAGCAGCTTGAGGTAGAAAGGAGGGTTTCACCGTTAACGAATACATCTTTTGAGCAATCTAATAGAATTCCTAATATTCTCTTCCTTACTTAAAAAACCCTAATTCTTCTGTATCGTCGCCATTAAGAAGAGCGCAGAGAAAGCGAGCGAATGAGTGAGTGTAAGTACAGGGTTTTCTCGTGCGGAATCGCTACCGAGATGAGGGGTTTGCACGTGTGAGAATTCCAGGAGATCCATCGTAAGAAGGTGGGGTGCTTCGTAGACGATATGATATTTTCTAGGATTGAGGAGTCGCGAGAACCGCAGGATTTGTTGATCAGCGTGGTCCGTCCGATGCTCACACGTCACCATTATTTTTCCTTATTTTTTCTTTTTTCTCTTTATTCTCTCTCTTTGTATACAAAGAAGCACCGTGTCGACTCCTGTTGCAGTTTTATAGCCAAAAAGCTGATAGAGTTATGTGTTCAGAACTCAAATTGGAGTAACGAAACATTTATATTTTTTTTATAATTATTTTATAATTCATTTTTTTAATAATACAATTCATTTTCAAACAATCAATACAATCATATCACTTTAGGGCTGTACAATAAACCAATCTAGACCGACTCAGATTGACCTTCGAAGTTCAGAACTAGCTAAAATCGGTGGAGAACTAGTCGAAATGCGGCAGAAAATAGAATAAACCGATATCAGCCGGTTCAGCATCGGTTCAAACCTGATTTAAACCGCTGAACCTACTGATTAAATAAATGTTATTTTTTTTATATATATTTTGTACTCAAAGCGACGTCGTTCTACTTAAATTTAAATGAAACGACGTCATTTTAAGCTTCTAATTGTATTTTAAACACAACTGAAACAAAGTTTTTTGGTATTAAACCAAATGGCGTCGCTTTTATTCATAACATATTAAAAAAAATTAAGTAGAACGATGCCGTTCATTTTGAAATCAGATCGTCTTCTTCGTCAAGCTTCTTCTTTCCAGAGCCGCGATCTCATTTCTCATCCTCTCTCTTTCTCTCCCCTCTGCAACACTCTCTCTCTACTCTCTCAAACGAAACTCATCGATAAACTGAACGTGAACTGCCAGAGAACTGTCGATGTCGAGATGGTCGGTGTTTCTCCTCCCATCGACCGGTTTCCTCCCCCAAAAATGTTGCATCGGTTGGCATCGATTTTACTCCAAAGCCGCGCCGATGGAGACGGTTTTCACTCCTATATCACTATGTTAAAAATAAATATCAATATTATAAAATTGCCCTTTATTTTATGTAAAATTTTAAAATAATTACAAAATAATTATAAGTATTTTCCTTTTTCTTGACATGCTCAAGCCCAGTTCGAATAAGAATTTAACAAAATTCTCGTATTTATCATTAGATGATTATGGTTATAGAATTAGCTTCTTTTGTGTAATGTTTGTCAATTATGACACCAATTCTTTTTGGTGGTTTATCAGTTATCACACGCATTTAATATTATCACCGTCGGTGATTCAACATCAACGCACATCAATTTTATCTTTAATTTGTAATTGATGTTTGAGATAATAGCTTTCTATTTTTATCTATTAATTTTACTACACTTGAAACAATTTAATTACTGCAAGTCTTCTCTTCACATGCACTTAGGAATAATGGCACAAGGGATCATAATAAGAAATATGAACAGTTTTTCTGTATACAAGCTATTTTGCGCAAGAATCTGACGTGGCACGTTAGCACTTATTTTATTTTAAAAAAAAAAGAAAGATTAAAACACGAAGAAGAAAGAAAAGGGATTGCTTCTGTGAGAAATTTGAGTGCAAACTTCAACCCAGATCCAATCAACTTGCAGGAGGTGTTTCTCTATTCCTTTATTTCATAAACTCATCTCAATTTATTATTACAATTTTTTTTAATTTTAATATAAAATATAATAAATAATTTAATTTTTTCAAAATTTAAAATAATAATAATTTTAAAAAATAATATTTTATCATCTCAATTCAATTCAGTTTAACATCCAAATCCAAACTTGTGTGCAAATTGCAAACCCACCTCTAACTAACGCGTCAGATCCTTCATGGAGAAGAAAGAAGACGAGGTTCCTTGTTCGCCACCTACCTCCTCATCAGATCTGAAGGTCAACTGCACTCCTCTGCAGCTCCGCCACCACTCTGCATCGTCTCTGGTTCTAGCTTTTGTATTTGTAATAACGACGCAATAGATGGAGTGTCCTTGTATAGAACAAAAGTAATCAAAACCAATTCTCTAGCCACGCTCAATTGTGAAGGTAGAACAATTCCAAAGGTAGACACAAACACAGATTATCTCTCTATAATGTGTTTGGTTTGAAGAGAGAAAGTTGAGGGAGAGATTCTAAAGGTGAAAAGCCCAACCCCATCACCACCACGACCGCCACGATTCCTCTCAATTACTTTCCCTGCATTTCACATCCCATATTTATCAGTACCTTTTAGTCGTATTTTGATTTTGTGGCTTAATTTTCATCAATATAATGAAATTTCATATCGTCTTTATTTATTTCAATGTTTGAGTAGCGAGTGGGGGCTTTGCAGTGGAATAGATTTTGTACAATAACGATGTGGGATGGGATGGAAGAGCCAAGTAGGAGAAGTGGGGCTTATCACGAAATTTTCTCTCCCGCCCGCGTTTTATTGATGAGAAATTTTATGCGTAGTTCTCAAGTGGAGACTGTACGTACAAACACATTATTAAATGAGAGAAAATATCATTTTAGGAGAGATAATTTGTTAATTTTAAAAAATTTTAAAATTAAAATAGCTTAGACTTACATTACAGTCTCTAAATAAACATTGCTATATTGACATTGATACAGTTCTTCTACGTGATACGCTCCGTTTTATTTTTGAACTGGCGTTGGGTTCGTCCGCAAAATGAATGAGTATAGACTCTTTGAAATATGAATGCAGAGGGAAGTTACTGTTTTGGCAAAATATAAGATCACTCTCAATGAATGTCTATAATATATTTTTCATTAAAATATAAAGAAATTTTCTTAAAAATGGATCTTGTATTATCCTTCATTTTACATTATGCTACAGTAGCATGCTAGATGTGGAAGGAACTATTCATCTTTGTAAATATTTTAAATTAGTTTATCTCTTCTGCTGTTTGATTTTTTCTATTTTTTCAAAAGTCATTTATTTTTATTCCAGATTCTCTCTCATTCACACACTTTCTTTTTTGCTAGGCGCCAAAGAAAAAATCTGAAGTTAAATTAATCTCTTCTTTTCATTATTTAATATTTTTTTTAATTAACTTATATTTTGGTTTAGTTTATAAATTTTGATTAATTTAAAATATAACATAATTCTATGACATCGTATATGGAGAATATTGCAAATATCAAAATATTTGAGGATATTTTTTATAATTAGAAAAAATATTTGAAATGAATAAAGAAATATTAAAAAGTATAATATTTAAATTATATGAAGAAAAAATAGATAAATTGATGTATGGTATATTGTAAAAATTAATATGTAAAATAAAAAAAATGAATTTTAATAATATATTTTAAAGGATAAAATGAATAATCCATTGAAAGTATTCTTAGAGCATCCACATTGGCTTCTTCAAATAACATTTCATCTCTAAATTTAACTAATTTTATCAATTGTTGGCCCACATTGAATTAGCCATACACATTTCATCCTAAATATTATCTATAATAATTTTATTCTTTTATTTAAAGATGAAAAGAACTGTTTCACCTCCTAATACATTGTTTATTAATTTCGGCTCTCTCTCTCCCATGATTTCTTTTTCTTTCTTCTTCCCTCTTTCTCTCCCGTGTTTCTTCTTCTCTTCTTCCCTATTTTTTTCTCGCGTCTCTTGATCCATCATCTTCTTCTATTTTTTTTTTCTCTTCTTTCTCTTCTTCTAGTTTTTTTTTCTCTTCTTCCGCAACCATTATCTTCCGCAACGGCACTCTTCAGCACGGTACAACGGTAGTTTTTCTCCAGCACGACAAGCACACTATAAGATTTGAAACCTTAGCCTTAATTTTACTCTTAATTTTTATTGTTTGGGTTTGATTTTATTGATGTTGTTTGGGTTTGTTTCGAAACCCTAACCTTGATTTCGCATTGGCTTATTGTTTGGATTTGATTTTGTTATATTGTTTGAGTTTTTCGAACTGTATATTGAATTATTTGATGGTATGTAATTTCCCAGAATCGAAGAAACTCGAAAAGGTAAATCTTTATTTCTTGAATGGGGTAATCGAGATTTGATCCTTGGCCTAAGATTTAAAGAAAAAAAGTGCAAGTCTCTTGGTTGTTTAATCATTCATCTTCCACTCTGTCTTTCTCTTTGTAAAGGGCAAAACTTGTGCTTGTAATGAAATGAAACTGTCTGGCTCAAAAGGGTGAACTTGGCCTCTTATTTTTCTGTCGAGTATATTATATTCAAAACATTTTTCTCTATTTTTTTTTTCATTTTTTCTTTCTAATTTCTTTCATAAGCTATATCTGTTTTCTGTATAACTGGATAGTTTGAAACATGTGAGGAGTGTGTTAAAAGAAACAAGGAAAAAAAATTGGATGCTGAAATACGCAGGCATTCTATCCGGAATTTCCCTTCTCTCCATCATGTATTGTTGGATCATTTGCTGGTCTATCTGCAAATGACTTCAGACTTTTCCACAATGATGATTTCTTTGGAACTTCGGCATCAGTTTTTTGCCTAGTAGAAGTATCTCTGAACATGGAAATTTGAGTATTGCACAATAGGGGTTTGCTATGCATCTGCCTACACCCGGCACACACTTCACATATATTTTTTTTTTACACTCAATGCATTGAGTGTGTGCCGGTGTAGGCAGATACAAAAATTTTTCCTGCACAATATCCATAAACGGGAAACAGTAAAGAATTCATGTAAAAATGAATAAAATTACAGAATTGAATAATAATCTGTTATATTACTGACTTGACAAACATGAGTACCGTGATAATGTGAGAAAGCAATCTTGTAGGAAGTTTAATGTTCGTGAGAATAGATTTGGTTGCATTGACGATCGATAGAATTGTTTTGATAATATTGATATTGTGTGATAAAATTTTGTTTATTAGATTGTGAAAATGAAAATGAATATGATTGTTAGATATTATAGGTGATTATAGGAAGTTATGAAAATAGAATTAATTAAAATATAAAAATAAAAAATAATAATAGTTAATTATTATAGAGAATATGATGACTAATTTAATGTAAATTTTGAATTTTGAATAATTAATTAAAAGTAAAAAAATTATATATTAATTAAAATTAAAAAAATAAAATAATCAATCTAACGCCAATGTTATTGATCCTAATAAGTAATAACAGTTCCTTGGTGGGTTGGTAGCATTTCACCATCTGTCATAGAACGACCATAACTTGTTTTATGCAACCAACTGTGACAAAGTCACGATCGAGTAATCCCATTATGGCGTGACAAGTAACAACTCCAATTTTGAAAGCCAGTGGACCTCCGAATCCATACAAAAGAACTCGAGTTATTTGTACCTTTCCTGTCGGGTCTGCCCCCCACATCAATCGATTGGTAGCTTCAGCCTTGCATTCCGCAATTCGAATTTGTTTCGTAAAATTTTTATGTAACTTGTTTTATAAAATTTTATCGCGTAAACTAAATGTATTAGTTTTTTAATTATAAAAGAAGCGTATCAAAGTAGGAAAACCACAAATTGAAAATAGAGAAAGGAAGGGAAGCAGTTTGTTTTAGAAAAATTTTTTTGTTAAAGATTAATGTAAAAAATTAATTTTAAAAATAATTTACTCATTTACTCACTTTTGTAAAGAATAATGCACATCACTTACACACTCTTACAAATATCATTTCTCGTCGGCTTTATAATGCGAAGTACATCCTTAATTACGTCATGCTACATTAAAAGAGACATGAAATAAAACCCACACTGCATAAAAATAAAAATAATTTTACATATAATTGTAAATTATGTAATTATCGCATAATCGTTTTGAAAATAAGTAGAGCTTATTATTAAAAAATTAATTTTTTTATATGAATCTCATATTTTATTCACTTTTTCAAAATAATTATGCAACGATTATAAAATTTACAATTATAAATATATTTTCTGTGAAAATAAATGCAAATTCATATAGAAGTGCTTTAATTGGCCAAACTTGGCTGTATAACGAAGAACCCAGTACTAGGTGACTAATGAAGTGTTGCGTCTTCGATGATTACGCTGATACTTTGCTTATTAAAGCGGCACACGAACGTTAACATTTGAGTAACACAAAAGGAAGCTTTATCGTCCATAAGCTAAACCAAACCTTTTTCCTTCTTTTTCGTGGCATGTCTGCAATTTATAAGTTTGATGCAAAATCTCTTTAAAAAAATCTGGGACTCGTCGTAAAAATGTTAATTTTTTTTCTTTAAAAAAAAAAATAGCATTTTTATACGGCAAGTTTTGAACTTGCACAAGTTATTTTTCAATAATTATCCAACTCCCTATTCTAATTCTTTGTAACTAACAATAAAAAGGGTCTAAACTTTAACTCGTTTGAATAGTGAGATGAGATGAGATAAAATGATTTTATATTAATTGAATAAAATATTATTAGAATATTATTTTTTAATATTACTGTTATTTTGAGATTTAAAAAAATTGAATTGTTTATTATATTTTGTATAAAAATTTAAAAAAATTGTAACGATGAGATGAGATGGAATGAGATGGTTCATGTATCCAAACTAACCATTTTCCCTTTTTTGTTTTTCCACTAAGTTTGTTGTTAATGTAGATTAAACATAATTATGAAACCTTATTTTTTATGGATTGATCTAAATTAAGGAAAATATCAAATTATGAAATTAAAGAAGAAATCCGAACAAAAATTCAATAATTTCATTAAAAATTGGGGATGAAAATCGATGGGATTGGCGCGGTTTTGCTGCCAAACCGACGTCGTTGGGTAATACTCAAAACCGGTCGAAATCGATTGATTGGAGAAGAGAAAACCCATAGTCTTGATTTCGAAATGCATCGGTGTGGTTCTTCGGTCTACCGTAAGGAAGTCGCGTCGTCTGCCATGAGAGTGGGAAGAAGAGTTGCAAACAAGTAATGAGGAAGAAGAAGAATGAGGAGGTGTTTATTAATCCTATTTTGAAACAGTGTCGTTCCATTAATTTTTTTTTCTTCTGTTTCCAATCCCTAAAACAATATTGTTTCACTCATATAAGTAAAATAATGTCCTTTTTGTTTAGTTATAAAAAAAAAATAATGTCGGCCAGTTCAACAGTTTATCCCTGATTCGAACCGACGTCAAACCGGTCAACGTCGATTTTGATGAAATACTGTTGCTCACCGACCAGTTCCTTGCCGGTTTTGGCCGGTTCCTGCTCCGCCGGCCAGTTTTGCCCTATTAAAAACAGTCCATCAAACTCGGTTGCAGTGTACGCTGTAAAATTCACACCGGAATAGATCTTGCTGTCCAATTTTGACAGTTTTATTTAGGTTCAACATTAGAAGACTGTTCTATAAAAGAAAAAAACTTTGGAAGACTGTTGGTCAGTTAAAAATAATTATCGACTATATTTTTTTATATTATTATTTTAATAGAAAAACCGAGCTGTAAGGCACATGTCCTTTTGACACCGAAATCAACTGGATAAACATGACTAATCTCAGTCGGCGACTCAGCCAGCCTTGAAACGGACCAATCAAATTTAGACCAACCAACAAAAAAGTAGCGCTAAAATTTCTAAAATTATTCATCACATATACATTATCGTCTCATTCTGATTTTTGGGACTTTTATAATTTTTTTTTAACAAAAACTGATATGAGTTTGTCGGTCGATATTGTTAAGATAGATGTAAAAGATTCGAACATTATTATTAAAAAATAATGAAATTCATAATTAAAAAAGAAGTTTATATACAACATTATTCATTATATAATTTTGAATTCTCTTATATATAATCAGTTTTATATATTTTTTATGTATTATATTGATGTGATTGATCAAAATAATTATTAAAAAAAATGATACAATCAATCACATCAATAAAATACATAAAAAATACGTAAAAATACTACACATTAGATTTTTATATAAATTTTAGCAATTTTCTCTAAACTACTCAAACCGTAAACCTCACCAATGATCCTAATTCAGTTCAAAAGCATAAATAGCCAATAGTTTTGGATTCACAATAGTAACGACGGTGCCTTGCACATGGTAAGAGTAGAGAAGGGGACAAGGAGGTGGTGAGCTTTCGTTGGGTGGCATTCATAAATTTGGAGAATTCTACGCTACGGGCGAAAGCCGCAATTCTCTCCGAATGATTGCTGCCCATTGCGGGAACCACTCCCTTGTCGCTATCGCCATGTCTTTCTATGCTTTCTTTCTTTAGCACTGAGAACTTCCCGCGGGGTAGGGACTTCTTCAGGCACTTTCGGAGGCTTTTGCGCACAGGATTAGAGTTTTATCCTATCGATTGAGATTTTGATACGCTACTACACGTTTGTTTCGGGCATTCTTGCATTTCTTTAAGAGAAGAGAGAGAGTGTGAGAGACCGTGGTGCTCGGGGCTAAGCTCCTCCACAATCGCGAGCACCGGAGATAATGGCGTCTCAGAGACGTCGCCACCACTATTACCATCGCCTTCGCCTCCTCATTCCCTTCATCTCCGCTATTTCCGGTGCCCTTCTCATCCTATTCGCTCTCCTATCCTTTCTCGCTCCATCCCCAGTGGATTCCGACCACCTACGCCACCGCTCTTTCGTACTTCCTCTCTCTCTCTCTCTCACGCATTTTTCTCTGTCTCTATATACATATCTGTTTCTATTTTAATTATTTGTGATTCATTTCGGGTTGTATCCGTGTGCAGCTTAACGTACCAGAGGACGATGCGGTTGGAATTTCGGCATCTCGTGTTCCGGTTAGGGCTTTTGGATCCCGAGAGAGTAATTTGAAATTTTCTTTTAGGTTTTCTTGGATTTATTGTATCTGCTTACCGTGATTTCTTGAATTTTGGCGATTAGAGCGGCGGGGGAAAATCGGATCGTCATATTTGGAGTTCCAGAAATTCCAAGTTCTACTATGGTTGCAGCAATGCCAGCAACAATTTTCCAAGTCCGTATATCGTTGCATCTTTTTATTTTCATCTTTTTCACTTAGAATATATTTAGTTTAAGTTTCTTGATCCGGTCATGCTTTTGGAAGTTTTTTGATTGGTTTTACGCATCCAAAGAGAAGTCATTTTATTGGTTTTCTACCTAGGGCTTTGGTCCAGATTATTCTAATCACCACCTGCTATTCACTGCCTAGTTTTGTTTCTGAGGTTTCTGATTTTGGATTGGCTTTTGCAGAGTGACAGTTTTCTACTGTGATTATTTTGATTTCAAACTGTCTTATTTTATTTCAGAGGCTGAAGCTATTACACATCCCAATCGATTTTTGGCAATAGCAACCAGTGGAGGTTTGAATCAACAAAGAACTGGGGTAATTTTTTGGACTTGTATCTTATACAGTAGTTGTAAGTAAAGGTTCTGCACCAAGTTTCATTTGATGGAATGAATGTTTGCCAGGTTTTTTTTTTTTTTAAGAAAGCTAAAAACTTTTGACCAGGAGTCAACAATGTTTTGTTTTTATTATAGATCTCAATAATGTTGAACATATGTGCATATCTTTGAATTATTTATTGCTGGAAGCAAACAAGCTAGCAAGAACTAGCATGTGAAAATAATGAAATTGTTTGGACGATTACTGGTTATTTAGCAAACAAATAATGCACAATTACATAATTAAATGTATACGTCACACACCTACAATATACTCTTTATTTTTTCATCAAAGTAGGGAATGCCTCACGCGTTCGAGACTATATTATCCAACAAGAGTAGCTTGTGACCCTTTTCTTTTTGAGTTCATGAGAGTGGGTTGAGTAATTATAGTCGGTATCATGCATAGTGGATTTGGGTTGATGTTACTCATGGATACGAATGAAGTAGACTAACCGCGTCAAATCTAGTTGTCTTGTTTGTATGTTTCTGTTTTATTGTCGATATACTTTGTTTCTGTCAGTCTGAATTCGATATTGGTAATAAAGCGTCTGCTGGTACAACAATCCCTGAAGTACCTACTAGTTTCCATTCAATATAGTAATGACAATTCAAAGATGTAGAGTAGGTTTTTGAATGGTGTCAATTAAAGAAACTTAGTGTGGTTGTGTCATTCTGGCATTTTTTGGGGGGCTCTTCTTAGAGAGAAATATGCCGCCGTATTGTTTACTTTATCGGTTGGTATCCTCGTTTTGCTTAATCTGGGTGTAGAGTTATGGTGAAGCATGCTGGGTTGCTTAGTCTCTTAGTTGTTTCACTGCACTGATGTTGCCTGTAGTATTGGGATCCATCAAACCCTTGGTCTGATGTATTTTGTGACTAAAATGTTCAAACCAATGTTTCTGCTTCATTACTAATATTTGAATAGTATACTTACTTTCATACAAACCTTAGAAGATCAACCTTTGACAGATTACAGATGCTGTTGTTGCTGCCCGTATATTAAATGCTACTCTTGTTGTTCCAAAGCTGGATCAAAAGTCTTTCTGGAAGGATTCCAGGTTGGCAATGCTTTGCAATTTGGATTTTGCTAATACATCTATTTGTCCAGATTGGCAATAGGAGTGAACATCTAGTTACATATAATTCTTTTGTTACTTATAAAAATTACATTCAATTCTTTTATTGCAATGTAACAAATTTCTTACTTTGTTTTTGCAGTAACTTTTCAGAGATCTTTGATGTTGATTGGTTTATATCATTTCTGTCAAAAGACATTAAAATTATTCGACAACTACCTAGGAAGAGAGGGAAACTTATGACTCCATACACCATGCGTGTCCCAAGGAAGTGCAGTGAAAGATGTTATCAAAATCGTGTTTTGCCCGTTCTCTCAAAAAAGCATGTAAGTTTTCATTTCTCTTGCACTTCATTTCTCTTAGACTTCTCTAATTGCTTATATATGGAATAAAACCTTTTCAATTCCCGTCTTTTCTTTGTTTTTTTTTTTTTTTTGGGGGATGTTCAGAACAATCCTCTTTTAAATTGAAGAATTATGATTATGCTTTTGTTGATCTGTATACTATTGTTCACATGATTGATATTCATAACTTCAAAGCCATGATGTGCATGGTGTGACCGAAGCTTCCGCCTTGACAGGGCGGATAGATTTGTAGACTGATACTTTCAATCCTTTCTTTCTTGTTTTGGGTGGTTTCCAAGTGAAGATGGCTAAGCTCAAACTCCAAAGGCAAGGCACCTGGTTGAATTTTCCAATTAAAATGACAATGAAGATTTAAATATTTTCCCACTTTTCCTTATAAAAAAAAATGTTGTCCCACTTCATTTTCAAGGTGCCAATGAAGCTAAGTATATCAAGCTTCGGTCACACCATGCACATCATGGCTTCGAAGTTATGAATATCAATCGTGTGAACAATGGTATACAGATCAACAAAAGCAGAATCATAATTCTTCAACTTAAAAGAGGATTGTTCTGAACCCCCCCCCCCCCAAGAAAAAAAAAAAAAAAAGAAACAGAACAAAAGACGGGTAGAATTTTGAAATTGCATCTGAGTCTCTTTTATTTACTAGATTTTTAATTTCAAACTCTTAATTGGTGTTTTTATATTTTGTGACTTGACGTTATAAATTTGAGAGTACATGTCTATTTTAAATATGCTCAAGAAATATGTTAATTCCTATATCAGATAGAAAACACCCTTGTTTTGAGCATTTGACATTTCCTACTGTTGATTCTGTGTGGTATGGATTAAACCTCACCTTGAATAGATATCTCAAGTTATTCCCATAAAGGACACTTACTGGTCTTTATTACAGGCTGTTCAGCTTACCAAGTTTGATTACAGACTTGCAAACAAGTTGGCCACAGATTTGCAGAAGTTGAGATGCAGAGTTAACTACCATGCTTTAAGATTTACTGATACAATACTTGATATGGGTCAAAAATTGGTTCATCGGATGAGGATGAAAAGCAAGCATTACATCGCATTGCACCTGAGGTAGTCTTTCTTTGAACTTCTATATCTCTGACGATCACTATGGTAATTAGAGAAATGAATTATTTTTTCCATTTGTAGCATTCAATATTATCTCGCTTCGTTCTCATATATTTTTCATTTGTTGCATTCAATATAATCTTGCTTTGTTCTCATATGTTTCCTGCCTCATTTTGATCAAGCCCATTGAACAAGTACATTTTGAACCTGTGTTCAAACGTTTAGGTTGATGATCACTGCCTGATGATGAAATATATTGTCATTTGTAGACACCCAGGTGCTTCTTCATATGTTTTGCTCTTGGACATATGTACATCGTACGCACAAACATGTGTACACAAATGTGCACAATGTTCAAGTTGACATTCTTGAGGATTATTCCTCTATTTCCCTTGAGCTTGGATTGAAAAAATAACAACAATTAACAAACAAAAGCATGGGCATTTAATCGTATTTGTGTGATTAATATTTTGAGGACTTTTGAGCAATTTGGAATTCTAGAAGCAAGCCATCAGGCTGAATTCTTGATTGATCATGGCCGTGTCTGCATTCTATAGAGAATTAATTCCCATTGCATTATTTTCATTATAATGGACAAGCAATGTCTTTTACACCGTCAGATATTTTTTTATGCAACCAGATTTTTCTTGTTTGCAGGTTTGAACCTGATATGCTTGCATTCTCAGGATGTTATTATGGTGGTGGGGAAAAAGAAAGGAAAGAACTGGCTGCAATACGAAGGAGGTGGAAAACTTTACATGTGAGTCTCAACTATTCTAAACTAGAATTTCTCTTATATAAGCCTGATTTTCCATGTTTTGAGATACAAAAATGAAAAACTGAAAATTAATATTTGGGTGCGTGCATCTGATCTGTAATAGAAAAGGGCATGCTTGGGTAACACCAAAATTCCCAAAATTTCTCACGACTTCATTCCCAAACATCACTCAAACACAAAGTACTTCTCCATTTTAAATTTTTAACTTTTCATGTAATCATTACCTAATTATTACTCGAACACAAAAATCAATACTACTTTAACAAACTTCAAAACAAAAATAATATTAAAAAATTATATTCAAACAACTTTTTAACTTTATCTATTCACTTTCACAAATCCCAATTCAATACTTATTTGAAAAAATATTTTTATTCAACTTTTTTTCTCTCATTTCCCAAAACCTAATAAAATATCTCCACGCAAACCATTTCACTACTATTCACAAAATTCTGAGATACTTTAAGCATCCAAACATGCTCTTAAGCTTTAGAGGTGGAAAGGGGTGAGGTTATATTTATGTGAAAAGAGAATTATAGATGTGTTGGAGGCCATATTTTTCAGCAGCCTTTCCTACATAGGAAAATGTGCATGCATGTGCTTTTAAGATGGAATGAAGATGGTTTGATGGTGTTTCCCTAAATATCTTTTGCAACTGGTATGCATTGTTGAATTTGCTTTGGCTCCTACTACCATGGATTTCTAGAGTTTATGAAGCATGTGTGTGGCTTTTTTGGATTGACTTGCAGATCAGCAATCCTGACAAGGAAAGGAGGCATGGAAAATGCCCGCTCACGCCAGAAGAAGTAGGCCTGATGCTAAGAGCTTTGGGGTATGGTAGTGATGTCCATATTTATGTGGCATCTGGGGAAGTATATGGAGGGGAAGAGACATTGGCACCCCTGAAAGCACTTTTCCCCAATTTTCATTCAAAAGAAACTATAGCCTCCAAGGAGGAGTTGGAACCATTTGCTTCATTTTCTTCTCGCATGGCTGCACTTGACTTCATAGTGTGTGATGAAAGTGATGTATTTGTTACCAACAACAACGGTAATATGGCTAGAATATTAGCTGGAAGAAGGTGTGCTTTCTTTCTTTCCATTTTCCACCCTCTATTCTATTTCTTTTTTCTTTGTGGGCACCTCTTTCCTATTTCTTGTTTAGACTACCTGCTAACTTTTAAGTGTTTCCTTATAATAATAATTTTACGTATTTGCCTACTTGCAGGAGATATTTTGGACACAAACCCACCATTCGTCCAAATGCTAAAAAGTTATATCGGCTGTTCTTGAGCAGAAGTAACATGACTTGGGATGTGTTTGCTTCTAGAGTTCGTACTTTTCAAAGAGGTTTTATGGGGGAGCCAAATGAAGTGAGGCCGGGCAGGGGTGAGTTTCATGAGAACCCATCTACATGTGTATGTGAAGATTCCGATGCCAAGGTGAAGAGAGATTCCGGCCCTAGAAAATATGGCAAGGGTTATAATCCCACCAGAAAAGATGCAGTTATTGATGATCAAAATGTTGACGATGAGCCAGAATGGCTTGACATGGATGATGTTGAAGATCAGAATGACCCCCTAGAGAGAGGTCTGTTCAATGGAACTGGTTTGGATTATGATGGAGCAACCTCTGATGAACCTGAGTTAGAAGAGATTCTTTCTGACTAACAAAGCTGTTGGTAACAGATTCTTGTATAACAAAATTGCCCCCCCTGGCGTCCCCCCCATCAACAGTTTGCATATCTGACCAAGGGTGCATAAAGGCCATCCTGTACATAATTAAACCACTGGCAAAGAGAAAAGTGCTAGCCCACCTTTGTGACCAGCGCCAAATGTTGGGTTCATGACAGTGAGCCCTTATATAAAAAAGTTTGCCTTCAGGAGCACCCTATACTTAACTCTTGGGTGGATGGATCTCTAGCGTTAAAGATGGAGACGTACGTGAGCCTAAAAAAAAAAAGGTGGGGGGGAGGCATACGAGGCGGATGTGAGAGTTGGGAGAATGGGGACTGGACTGAAGATACTTTTTGAGGTTTTGCCTAGACAGACCAATCTATTGAACTGCTTATTGCTTTTACCACGAAATCGTTGTGTATGCCAGCTCTTTTCACTCCCAAAAAGATACAGTTGATGTTATTTCGGGTTCCTCTTTTTCGTTTTTGGTCTTATATCTTCTCAGGTGATGGAAAATTTCCTTTGTCTCCTGCTCATGTCAATCCATGACGTTGGATTCGTGTAATTCAACTTAGTTATGTTAGAAACACATCAGGAGATAGCAACAGTGATATACGACGGCTGTAAACTAACTGAGAAATTACAGGTTTAGAGTTCCTATTTATCTGACTAGTGTTTAGGTACAGAGCTGTCTGTATTTATCAATGTTTCTTGTTGTAACCGAAAAATGCTCAGATCCACTTTATATTTACCCTTCAATTACGTTTTCTTCCACTCCAGTACTCATTGGCTGTGTTGGGTCGCTGTTAGTTCAACGAGGGACACAAGTAATATTACATCCAGAAGAAAGTAATATTGGTAATAAAACTTGGTAAGTGCGGGAGGAACATAAGTAGGAGCAGACAGCATTGTTACGCAGTCTTTGTTCAAGTGGCCTGCCTTCCTATAAAGGGCCGTTCCTGCGATGAATGTCTGTTAAAATAAAATAAGCATGTTAGATACTGGTGTATAGGGTGTGCATACCCTGCACATTTTCTTCGAAAAAAATTAAGATCCACAACGAAAAACTAAGATTTCTCATACGGGACTCGCTTTTTTTAAAGGATCTGCGTGTGTAATTTGCACACCCTTGGAGAGGAATGCCAAACGGGCTAAAACTAAAAGCACTTTGAGGACCAAACAGGAATGCGTTTCAGTCCCAAGATCCATCGCAATCCAAAAATGGGTGTCCAGATACTTGACATGAAATTGAAACAACCACATTGATACCAAATAAGAATGTATCTTTCTTATTATGGTGTAATCCCAAGCAAATAAATTTTGTCCAAAACGTAACCAGGGTCTGACATTGAATACATGGAAGCATTAACAATAATAATAAAAAAAAGAATGAATTAATTGAAAGATCAATTCACAATATTCTGTTATAAGAGTTTCAACCAATCTAGACCACCTTAATTAAGTTATGAGCTAAAAAATCAGCTCGAAGGAGGGGACTCTTCTGGTGTGTCATCAGGTGGAGGCGGTGGAGATGACCCAAAGTCTAGATTTGGGTAGACACCAGGTGGCCGCTCCCGAGGTTTAATTGAAAGTAACTGAGTTGAGTCACCCACAACATCTGCCCAACCGTAATGAGGTTCAGCCCTTCATCAAAAGTGACACCTCATCAAATTCAAATTTAAATTAAAGCAACTTTTTCTAGGAATATCACATTCCTCCGGAAACTAGGAAAAAAAACACCTGCATCTTCATTTCATCCTCAAAAGTCCGTTAGTTACTTGCATTTAACTTGCTTAACTTTGATAGTCAAGATAAAAGTATGCTTACTCATAATAGGTTTCCTCGTCCACGACAATATCCCAGCTTTCACCTGTTGTGCTCTTCCCGTATTTATGCACTTTACTGATATAGAAAAATGCCATATTAGTATCCATACAGCATGCAAAAGACAACCATACACAAGTCACAAAGGACTTCTAATCTTTAACTTCACAAATGCATGTAAGGAAAAAGAAGTGAAATCTAGCTATTAAATTCAGATGCACAGTTAATTTTGAGAATGATCTAAATATGGCTTATGGCTCTATGCAAAAATCAAATCATGAGGAGCTTTGCTTGATTCATAAAATGGCTTAATAGCTTGATGTCCATACCCATTTCCGAAGTGTTCTTCCCCCCATGTTCTTGACCAACCTGAACAAGAAAATAAAATTATGATGAATTCTTGCTTGAACTATACCATCATGGGTTACACAAGAATAACCAAAAATGAACATCTCGATTACTGGGCAAGAAATAACTTATATCGAATCCTAGGCAATATAGAACTGATGCCTCCTTCACTCCTGTCTTTCAGACCATGAAGAATCCTGCATTTATTTTTATTCATGTTTCCTAAGGGTAGACAATGGAGCACATTACTCGTATCATGTTCAATATTTGTCTCTTTTTTGTACACCAGTATCATGTTCCTAAGAATATTTATACCCCTGAAGTAAGCCAGTTAAGCATATTATTTGTGCTTTGAGAACAAGACCTGCTTGCACCTACATATGTGGCCTAGGAAGAAAAATGAAGCATGTACAAAATTTCAAGGAATCAACAGAAATTGATTTCAGTTGCTGCACAAGAAATTCTAAAATAACATAAAAGAGAATTTCAAAGAATATGTTGAATGGCACAAAAAAACAATAAAGGATAAAGGGGTAACAGGCAGATACGATATGTGACATAAACATTGGCACTCCAGAATTCAAGTACTTGACATACGTTCACCACTGGGAGATAAATGCCATGTCTCCCCTTGCCGTGAACCTATTCCAGCAAAGAACTTCTCTTCCCACTTGTCTCCCCATTTGGTACCAAGTTCAGTCTCAGCCCATTTATCTGTCCTGAGAAGTGTAACAGTTTGAGAAAGAGAGAGAATCAACTGGGAAGCTCTAATTAAACCCACCAACAGATGGAGAAAAACCTGAACTTCATGTAATTCATCAACTCTTTCAATAAGTACATGGAAAATACACCTTATCCCTCAACTAATTAATCTGAAAGAGGTTTACACATAAGTTCTTTCATAGTCCCCCCTAAAATGCCTACCATTTCTATCATTTCTTCCAGTTGTACATAATTTTCATTCATATATTATTAAACAGGAGAGGCAATTAATTTGCTGCCAATTTATGGTGGCTTCACACATCTATCACTACAGAGACTTGTTGCTGCATCTGCTGTGCCACATTTTTTCTGAAATTTGAAATCCTGGAACTTACTAATATAATTTCTTTCTCTTTATTGTTTCTTTTATTTCCATATGTACCTCTGTATTATAAAAGAATCTTAAATGTAGGTAATGAAATGAAACGTCTATGTTTAGTCCTGCATGGGCAAATAAATGAACACATGAAGTTCACATTTTTCCAGAGAAGAAGGAATTTCCACAAAACACATTTAAGTTAAAAGTGATATGAAAAGATGGTTAAAAAACCATTTGAGAACAGATCCTCTTCCTTCATAATGCTCTCCCCACTTCTCCCACCATGATTGTTCGTTCAGTCTACCGTATTTATGTGCCCCTTTTTCAGTCCAGCCTTTAGCATCATATTTCTCCCACCTATATTCAAGATTAGATGTGTCATCAATATATTATGAATGTAAGATGCTTCATTGTTGTTTAAATGCATAACTGATTCATACAACTTGCCATTATTTTGCTGTAAAAAAATTGGCTTACCACTTCTCATACCATCCAGCATTTTCGGTGCCAGATTTTGCTTGTTTCTGTGCACTCCTCTCTATCCTTGCAAGATTACTGCAATGTCAAAATCCAGAGTAATTACCCATCCTATTTACTGATGTGGGAGGAACAGGAGCATGACTATGTTTTTAGTGTTCAATATTAAAAAAAAAAAAACTGTCAATTTTTTTTCGAGGGCAGGAAGACAGTTAATGAAGACCTCCATTCATCTTGATGAAGATTTTCCTGCCATGTTTCCCACCATGAATCCCCTTCGGCATTTCTACCAGATTTTTCCACACCTATGAGAAAAATATATAGAATCGAATGAATGCACCTATAGTAGAGTAACACTCAAATCAAAAGATTGAAAATGGAAATTAAAATCTAAATGATACGCAAATAGTACTTAATTCACATGGTATGTTGGGAACAGTCAACCATTGCATGTCCAAAGACAATAGCTAAATTTTTCATGGTGGTGAAAAGTTAAGAAATATGAATGGACAGGAATCAAATAAGTGCTCAAGTCATTTAATTCAGCCAGACAATTAAAATCTTATTGAGACACAACTTCCATTGAAAAGAATGCACATTGTCATTGTATACCATTTGAATTTCTAAGGAGATTGGTGGTTATGTCTTTCATATGGACAAGAAACACGGAATGGACAATTTGTTAGATATACGTCTCTAAAAGTGGCTATGTTTGTTTATGTGGCAATATCAACCATTGGAAAAATCCAGATGCTTATTTAATTTCAAGCTATGCAAGCATGAATTATAAACATCATCTACGTGGCTGTCTATTAAAGACTAGAGACTACCTATCCCATTCAAAACTATGAGAAATGGGGGGATGTGGCAATGGAAAAGTTTCAACAGAAATAGCAGTACAGATGTTGAAAGGTGCGAACTTTCACTTTATTACTATCAGGGCTGAGCTCAATTTGAGTTATAACTTATCATTCCAACTTAATAGCCACTAGATGAACTCATTCAAGACTCATGCTAGACTATAAAAAAAATACCAAACTACTTTCTATTGATCCATGGTAATAACCAGCTGGTCTAGTATAGAGAGGGTCAGTAAGTACCTAGCTCTTTGTATCCGCTCCAGTCACTTTTCTCCCACCACTGTCAATGAGATCAATAAATCCAATTAAATGCATCCACCTGGGATGATACTAAATGGGGTTATGAAAAAATGTAATCTGTTACTCAAAGTGGATGATTAAACATAGATTTGACAATTATGAAAAGCGAGAGCTCGCTTGAAATAAACTCGAAAGGTGTGGAATAACTTTAAAGCAAGAAAAAATGTTACAGGTGTTTTGCTCCAGTAACTCAAATGCATTTGGATAAAAACAACGTATACATCTAGTAGACAAAGATGATTCAAGTCAACGGAGAGACATAGTATTAGTTAAAATATTCTAGTCATATCAATTTTTTTCAACTTTTAAAGCATGAAAAAATGATAAAACTTCACCTTACACTTGAAATATCATACTATTTGTCATAGATAATAGGCTAGCAATACAAGTAGACATCAATTACAACTGTTTGTGAAATATTGGTCCCTTAATTGACAACATTCATACATGGCTATATGCTACAGCATGAGTAATTTGGGACTACAGCATCCATAAGTTGTGAAGCTCCAACGATAACAAAAAAATAAAATGATGCGATGACCATGATAAAGCTTACTCATTGCTCTTGTCAGATAAACTATGGTAATCTAGGATGTTCAACAAAACTGTTTTTCAAATTTGGTTTGGTTTGAATATGCATTAATCACATAAGACTCCCTTTTTGCCAGTTTTTAGGGAAGTATTCTCCAATGTATTTTATCCTGATTAGGTATAAAGCCAAGGTAACAAAAAGCAACCTTTTTCCCTAGCTATCAATCTGCACCTATCACCTCCACTGATAAATTATTTTTGCAAATTAGATGACCATTGCTTAAAAGGAAATGTTTACACCTTGAGATTCCAAAAGAGCATATAGCTTTCGACTGAAATAAAGATTGTAATATGCAATAGACTAGCAGCTCATTCCCTTTAAGTTTTTACTTCATCCTCCCCTCATTATAAGTAGCTGTTTATTAACCGTTCTTACCAGATTTAGTTGATACTTGACAACATAATCAACAGTATGTCAAAGGATAGAAACTTGTGAGGCAGCTTCAGTCATTATGCTCTCAAAGTATGCAAGCAGTAAGCCTCAGAAACTTACGATAAGTGCATGAAGCTTCTTTGGTAGCACTTTCATCAATATAAGTACATTTGAAAGTAATTGTAAAGATGGATTAAGATGTCAATTGCACAAATTACTTCACAGAGATTTGCTTCCATTTAGCTTCACTTCAATACAACACTCTCATACATGAAATATCATCAATGATGGAACGATTTTATACCGTTTCTCTCCATTCCGAGGAACCATCGTATGACCGACCACCCATCCTTGTCCACCTACATCTGTACCCATTTTCTCCGAAGTCTTCCCCGCTTTCCCGATGCCATGTACTTCCATCTTCATTAGTGCCCGACTCAATAACATTCTCATTCAGTAAGCTAATGCCCCAGTCCTTCTCATTCGCAATGCCGGTGTCTACAGTGAAGGAACAAATTACGAACACAGCACTTGTTTATCAGGCATACTACTTAAAGATACCATCAATCAATTGTTAGCATAGATGGAATTTCTTTGTTGAGTTTCATGGTTATCTTCCATTTTTACCTTGACGAATGTAAATGCATTGTAAATTACCTCTTTTCGGAGGAGTGTCACGGGATTGCGGTCCGGAATTTCCCGGAGTACAGCGAGGATAGAACTTTTTTTCTTGTTTTGAAACAGTGTGCCATCTGCAGCAAAATTGTAATGCAACAACTTATCAAAATGAATGGATAGCACAAGCAATCTACAAAAGGCAATCAAGACAGTGTTAGAAAAAAGGAAGAGTTGAAAAGGTTGAAGAAACTACTAAACAAGACTCTAATATGCAACGGTCACTTTTTAAAATACAGTATTCACCAAAAAGTTGAATTATTGTCTTGGTTTATCAAATTCCAAATTCCACAGCCAAAGGATTGAACGACAGTGTATATCGTCCATATAAAAGAAGATGATAGGGACCTACTGAGACGAAGCGAAGGGCACTGCAGGGGAGGCTTGGGTACGGACTCTGTGAGGGATTTTCTTGGGATCCAAGCGCCATTCCTCGGTCTTCTCCACGCGCTTTCCGGACCCGGACGTTCTTCGGATGGGGACCGCGGGGTCGGAGCAGCAGCAGCCGATTCGACCCACTATTAAGACTCGGTCACGCGCCCTTCTGCTCCAACGCTTACCCAAATCCAAGCCTAGAATACCCGTCGGTGGAAAACCATCTCCGAAGGATCGGCGCCCTCTTCCGAGCTTGAAATCGAAGTGAGCCGAGAGGCGTCCTGAACTCACCGCCATCAATTAAGAGAATGCCATTCAAGGAAGGAAGGAAAGGTAAAAAACCCTAGGGAGAACAGGCTCGTAGTATTGTTGGAAGTCAGTATTGAGTGTTGTTACAGTGTGTACAAGAAGGAGACCTCTGTTTTCTACCTTCTAATTTATAATTGGGTAATTATGGAAGATAGAACATGGGACCAATGGGAAGTAGAGAAGAGTCTTTCGGGCGAATCTTTGTGCTGCGAATTTTACGGTGAGGAATAATTGAACTTTGAGTTTGAAGAGCGAACGGAAAGAGAAGAGAGAGAGAGAGAGATCGAGATCGGAGAGAGGGGTGCTTTCCTATTGGAAATGCCTGCGAATCCCCGGGGGAATTTAATCATACACGTGAGCAGGATGGCCGGGACCCACTTCGAAATTTGTATCCGTTATGCCTCTTTGGCCCTGCCACGTGTCTATATTTTTACCGTCACTTCTCTCCTTGCTGCGTTGGATGGAACACTGTTAGGAACAGTCCCATGATCCCATCCACTCTTTCTTTACAAAACGACAAGAATAGAAAAAGTTCCCAATTTTTTTTTGCCAAAAAAGCAACTTGGCCTTATCAAAAGAAAAAAGAAGATATATTTCCTTCTTTTTTTTTTCATGTTCGTTATTCCTAATTTCCTATTGAAATCTTCTAAACGAGGGGAAAAAAAAAATTAAAAATGGATAGATTTTTCTCCTTTATTTTTTTTAATTAAGGGTATATGACAGTTAGAAGGGATATTTAGGATCTCAAAAAAATAAATTTATATGTTGGAGGACCCAAGTCTAAGACCTCAATAATCGGGGTTAATCTGCAAACCCATAAATTAAACCTATGGATATATGGTGGATAATATAGATAATAAATAGCACCTTACAGAAAAGTTATCCTATCAATTTATTCGAGAGTTATCCAAGATAAACTTTGAAACTAGTCGTTATCAATATCTTCATACTCCTATAAATAACACATAAAGGTAACGTATTTGTCATTCATTCATATACTTATATTAAAATTACTTCTCTCTAACTTAGGCATCAGAGTTCCACTGGGCACCACGTGCCGCCATCTCATCTATTATAGATTATCCATGCAGTTGGTGGTGTGAAATATATCCTTAACATCGGCATCGTCCATGGGATTTCTATAGACTTCAACATGAATTTCACATGCTAACTACCATGTGATCTCAAGCAACCCGTGACCAAGAGATGAATATGACAGGCGTAGAAGCGAGGTGGGCAAAAGCTGAAGAAAAGTTGAAAAAGGCGACGACAGTGGTTAAGCAGCTGCGAAAGGAGAACGAAGAGCTAAAACGATATAATGTTACTACACCAACTGTCCACAACGGACAGATAGAAGGAAATGCGCATAGCGCAAGAGGCATGAACGCTGAGGAGTTAGAAAAGAAGAGATTGTACGACAAGTTGTGTAGTCTCGTAGATAAATACGATGAGATGGCAAGAAAAATGGGAGGATCTTCCTCCGTAGAGCAGTTGCTAAATCGGACTGATCTTCCCTATAACAATGAAGTGATGGCAGTTCTACTCCCGTTTAAATTCAAAATTTTTCAAATCAACATATATGACAGATCTCGGGATCTTGTAGATCGCTTGGAGAATTTTAAAGCACACATGACTCTCCACGGCTTCCCAGGAGAGGTAGCTTGTCGTGCTTTCCATTAAAAGGAATAGCACAATGCTAGTTTGCAATTTTACGACCAGGATCTATTAATAATTTGAAGAGTTGGTCAAGCAATTCTTAACACAATTCATGGCTAGTAGGAGACGTCAACAGCCCACCGCTTATCTTTTCACCATTAAACAAAGGGAAAATGAGAGTTTGAAAGCATATTTGATCCGATTCAACAAGGAGAAATTGATTACAGATAATTAGGATGAAAAGATCACACTAACCACCCTTCTGGGAGTTATATGGCCCTGGAGTCCATTATGAGGAAATTCATGGACAATGCTAATGATTATGTTAACGCATATGACATATTACAAGCCCTCTTAGAACCCATGAAGCAAGAGGTGAAGTCAGAAACCAAGAACAGTGCAAGAGACAGGAATACAAGGCCAAGTCATCAAGAAAGGTACCCCACCTAGCGTGACCAAGGGTATCTCCTCATCTACAACAATTTGAGTGTACAAGAAAATGTGGAAACCACAAGGAAAGAAGAGCGTCCATCCACAAGGGGCCAATGCTATTGCAAATACTACAAATCGGGTACTCATTGGACAGAAGACTGCTCAACCATGAAGAAAATAGTAGCCAGATTGGGGGGAAGTGGGAAACTCGAACGAATATTGGTCGAGCACGTCAAACCAAGGAGAGAAGAAGGACGGGGGCTTGAGCCCATACGGAGCAGTAGCCTAAAAAGGTAGAGACAAAAAAGGGAACGGAGACATTACGCCTCTCGCCAATCTCGCAACCAAGACCAAGCTCTCTTAGGAGAAATCCGCACCATAGCAAGAGGATTTGCAAGCAGATTCGTGACGGCATCCAGTAGAAAGGCTCACGCCCGTAAAGCAAGGTACCACGAGGTGTACATGGCGGATAAAACATCCAAAGACCCCACACTGGGTACCACGCCTACCATTTCTTTTGGAGACAAAGACTGTCAAGGGGTTTTGTACCCCCATGATGAGGCCGTAGTAGTCACTTTGTTAATCGCAAACTACACAGCCAGCTAGATCTTAATCGACAACGGAAGCTCAACTGACATCTTATTCTGGGATGTCTTCACCAAAATGGGCATTAGCCCCAATAAGCTACACTCGTTACCTACCCCCTAAAGGGATTCTTTAGTGAGGCTGTTCAACCAATAGGCACCATTGCACTACCGGTCACAGTCGGTCAAGGGTCACCCATAGTTACAACAATGACAAACTTCTTGGTATTTAAAGCACTATCATCCGACAACGCCATATTGGGTTGCCCAACTTGGAATAATTTGAAGGTTGTCACATCTACCTACCACCTAAAAATGAAGTTCCCAATGGAGACAGGCATTGGCGAGGTTCGGGGAGAGCAAATCCTGGCACGAGAATGCTACGTGCAGGAACTCAGAGCAGGGGCACCATGCGTATGTGGCGCGGAAAGTTTGGAAGGGAAGCCGCCACCCCCACCGTTGATCATAGCTAGCCAGGAGATGGAAGCAAGGGATGAGAACAATCTGATGCAGGCAGAGGCAAACGAGCCTCTAGAGATAGTAGCCTTACACCCAAATCGATCGAACGCCACAACACGGGTGGAAACAAAGCTCCCCTCGAATATAAGGTGGCATTAAAATAAATGTCGATTGAACACAGAGATGTCTTCGCCTAAAGTCATGAAGACATGCCAGTAATTGATAATGTCATCATAGAGGCTATGTGTTGATCTAGCGGCAAAAAAGATATGCTAAAGAAAAGAACAATCAGCACGGAAAAGTGCACAGCCATAGCTGAGGAGATAGATCACCTCTCGACTTGAGGGTTTATAAGAGAAACATACTATCCGGAGTGACTCTCCAACATAGTGTTAGTCAATAAAGCTAACGGGAAATGAATGATGTGTGTGGATTTCATAGACCTGAATAAAGCCTACCTCAATGACAACTTCCCTTTGACGCAGATCGGTATTATCGTTGAAGCCACAACGGGACACCAGGTGCTGAGTTTTATGGACACATATTCAGGATACAATCAGATCTGCATGAACTAGTCGGATAAAGAGAAGACGATATTTATCATCAATAGAGGTCTTTACTGCTACCGAGTGATACCCTTTGGGCTAAAGAATGCCGGGGCGACTTACCAAAAGTTGGTCAATCTGATGTTTAAACAACAGATCGTGAAGACTATGGAGGTATACATACATCGACAACTTGTGGGTGAAAAGTAAGGAACCCGCCCAACACCTAACAGACTTAAGAGAATCTTTCATTGTGCTTCGTAAGTATAAGACGAAATTAAACCGGGCAAAGTGTGCTTTCGGGATAGATTCGAGAAAATGTTTGGGCTTTATTGTCTCTAAAAGGGGCATCGAGTCAAACGTTGAAAAGATTGGCACCATCTTGAACATGAAGCCGCCTTAGAACATCAACGACACCCAAAGGTTGGCAGGTAAAGTGGCAGCCTTGAATAAATTTGTGTCAAGATTCACGAACAAATGCCTTCCATTTTTTAGGGTTCTACAAAAGATACACCTATAGAATGAAGAATGCAATCGAGCTTTCTAAGAGTTAAAGTAGTATTTATCTAACCCACTTCTGCTAAAGCAGCCTAATCAAGAGGACACCTTATACATATACCTGGCGGTATCCCCCCTGGCGCCGTCTCTGCGGTCCTAATCAAGGAAGAAGAAGCAATAGAGGCGCCAATGTATTACACGAGCCGCGCATTAAGAGGACCTACGACCCCACTACTTAGTCACCAAAGTCGAGTCCAAAGACTCACGGTGTAGCCAAGAGGTGTGGAGGTCAAGAGACCCCATGACCCCTTAACTTAGCCATCAAAATTGAATCCAAATACTTACTGTGCAGCCAATGGGCATGGAGGTTAAGAGTCTCCATGACTCCTTTTACTTAGCCACCAAAGTTGAGTGGTGCAGCCAACGGGCGTGAAGGTCAAGAGTCTCCACGACCCATTTTACTTAACCACCAAAGTCAAGTCCAATGACTCATGGTGCAGCCAATTGACGTGGAGGTCAAGAGACCCCACGACCCCCTTACTTAGTCACCAAAGTCAAGTTTAAAGACTCGCGGTGCAATCAATGGGCATGAAGGTCAAGAGACCCCACGACCCCCTTACTTAGGCTGGGTTTGGGTAGCCAACATACCTCAGCATTTTTTAAGTATTCTCGTACTATTAGAAATACTCCACATGCCAAACAACTTAAAATACTCTCAATGGGACCCACAAACTCATTTCAATCTCTACTCATAACTATTCACAAACATTCTATAATATTTATTACTATTATATATAAATAAGAATAAAATCACTATAATATTTATCACTATTAAATATAAATAATAAATAAAATCACTATAATATTTATCACTATTATATATAAATAAAAAATAAAATCACTATAATATTTATCACTAATAAATATAAATAAAAAATAAAATCACTATAATATATAAAAATAAAATAAAATCACTATAATATATAAATATAAAATATAAAATCACTATTTATCACTATTATATATAAATAAAAAATAAAATCATTATTATATATAAATAAAAAAATAAAATCACTATAATATATAAATAAAAAATAAAATCACTATTATATATAAATAAAAAATAAAATCAATATAATATATAAATAATAAATAAAATCACTATAATATATAAATAATAAATAAAATCACTATTTATCACTATTATATATAAATAAAAAAATAAAATCACTATTTATCACTATTATATATAAATAAAAAATAAAATCACTATAATATATAAATAAAAAATAACATTACTATAATATTTATCATTATTATATATATGAAAATAAAAGTATTATAATATTTATCATTAGTATATATAAAAATAAAATAAAATCACTACAATATTTATTAATATTAAAAAATCACTATAATAAAATCACTATAATATTTATTACTAAAAATAAAATCACTATAATATTTGTGGGACCCACACATTTTTTAACTACATTTTCAAAAGTAAAAAATTCAACATACTTCACACATCCAAACAACTCAAAATATTATCAATGGGACCCACAAACTCACTCCAATCTCTACTCATAACTATTCACAAAGATTTTCAACACTTCTCAAGTATTCTCACTACCCAAACGTACCATTAGCCACCAAAGTCGAGTCCAAAGATTTGCGGTGAAACCAATGGGCATGGAGGTCAAGAGGCCCCACGACCCCTCAATCACCAAAGTCGAGTCTAAAAACTTGCAGTGCAGCCAATGGGCTTGGAGATCAAGAGACCTCACGACCCCTTTACTTTGTCACCTGAGTCCAAAGACTTACAGTGCAACCAATAGACGTAGAGGTCAAGAGACCCCACGACCCCTTTAATTAGTCACTAAAGTCAAGTCTTAAGACTCGTGGTGCAGCCAAGAGCCTCCCGTGGGTGGAGGGTGGGATTGAAACCCTCCCCCCGCATGGCGGGGGGTGGGGAGCAAGAAAGGGGTGCCCCCGTCCCGCACCATGCGGGTAGCACCCCTAAAAAATTCTATTCATCTGTTTACACACTATATACTATATTTTTTTCTTATCAAATGTGTGATATATAGATGATAAGTAGAAAGAATTTAATTAGTTTAAAAAAATTAAAATCAAAATTTTTTAAAAAAAAATAAAAAAAATATAATATATAATATATGAAGATAATAAATAGCCAAGCTCGTAACTGAATGCCCACAAGAGTGGTACGACAACTCTGAAAATGGGACTGTTATTATCCCTGTTAGGGAAAAAAGCATGAGGCTATCCCCCACCACGTTCACGTCCAAGTTGCATCACTGCGACCTTTTCCTTGTTTGTCATAAGGTCTCACCACGTGTCAGGACCTTGATGTAGGATGACATGGCAGGGCACTTGTTGGCCATGCGCTTGTGGATAAGCTGAGTCTGAATGCGTGGGTGCTTACGCGTAAAGAGCCTAAAAGGTACGTGGCAGGGGTATACATGGTGACGGAGAGAGCCACAGGTCTCCAAATGACACGGCAAACTGGCCCATTTCGATAGCGAGAGCAGACTCGATAAAGTTCGATCTTATTATAAATAAATAAAAAAAGTTTGATGTAAATTTGATTAGATAATTTAGTTTTATAAATTTAAATATTTATTTTTTAACAATATCAAATAACAAATCCTCTAAATTTATTATTATTATATTCAAAATATTAATTTTGATACTTTTATTTATTTTAATTCTAATTATAATTTAAATATTTATTCGTTATTAAAAAAATACATATTCATTTTTTAATGTTCATATTATTCTTAAATGATATAATTTTTTAACAATCTTTTTTACTGCGGTTAGATTCTTTTAATTGATATATTTTTTTAACGATTATATTTTTTTTAACGGTCATATATTCATAATAAATATATTTTTTCTGTAATATTTTTGCATAAGAGAAATAACAGGTAGCAGGAGGATAATTATTTAGAGCATTGCTACACAACCTCCACCACACTCCACACTCCACATTTTTTTAAATTTTTTAAAAATTTTTTTTGAGTTTATTCTTTTTAAATTATTTCAAATTTTTTATTTATTATTCATATAATAAATATTTAATAAAAGAAAAAAATAATAAAAATTAAAAATAATGTAGAGTGTTAGGAGGTTGTGAATATTTTTTGAATTATTTATGGTGAAAGTAATATTTGGTCAACCCAAGGGGCTACCAGATTTGGCTAGTATCTTGGGCTAAAATTACTGTTTATTTATTGAGTCTATTATAGTGAATTTTTGTGACTAAAATTTAGTTAAGTTGAGTCCACTATTAGTATTTTTCGATGGAATGAAATGGTTTTAAATAAAAGTTTAATAAAATGTTGTTAGAATATATTTTTTAATATTATTATTATTTTAAAATTAAAAAAAATTATTTATTATTTTTTATATAAAAAATTATAATAATAAAATATGATGAGATCCGAAACAGAAGAAAAGACTTGGGGATGTGCGGGGGACAGGGTGTGCCGTTGGAGGAGGAAACACGACCGACCACCTTCTGCGTGACTCACGTCCCTCTGCGTTTGGATAAGATTAAATGTCACTCCCGTACAACAAAATTTCTACGCAACAAATCAATTTCAGATTATGATGGCCCATTTTTTCTTCGCGATTGTTATAGCCATTTGTTATAGCCACCACTTGAATTCTTTGTCAAAAAAAAAAAAGCAATGGTTGAGCTTATTGAATGCAAGAATACTACAAAAAATCTTATATGAAATTAAAATTAAAATTCCATGAAAGTACATGATAATCAAATCTGCCTTGAGATACACGCGAAAAAAGTCTGTAAGCATTGGAGCTATCTTCATAATATCAGGTTGTTTATAGGACACTACTCACTGCACGAATAGCCTCTCAGGCTGCATTAAGATCAATCAGTACGACACACCCAAACCCGAAATTAGGTTCTTCTCCTTTCTGGTGTCCGTCTGTTAGCATCTGAGAGACCAACCATAGAGGGAATGCACACAGATATTGGCCAGCACCAGCACTGTCTCGACCAGTTGTGGCAATGGGCAATACGTGTCAAAGCATCATTTTTTTGAGAGAAGAGCCTTCACTGTTTCCACAACCACCTGTTTTGCATGAAACAAAAAGACTCAAATTTATGAGTTATGGACTAATTTCAAATGGGTTTTTTCTGCATTTATTGCACGCATCAATGCCTGTTCACACAGTTCTAACAATCCCACGCTAGCAATCCCAATGGAAACACATCACACTATTACAGGATCGTATAGGAAGCCATGTATGACAAAAATGATAAAGCCTTAAACTTCATGTTCCTTCCCACTGTGCCACTGAGGAACAGAAGGGCAAAACAAATTGATGAGTCGTCCTGGCTATGGACGTCTCGCAGCTTTTTTTTTTATAAGATGGACGTCTTGCAGCTTTACCAAGCAATAATAAGATTATAAGGTTATGCAGCAAAGCAAGTCTTTAGTTCTAATTCTTTCCCCCCAAAAATACTAATTAGTACTTCGATTACTTTCTATAACAGATTACTACTGTTCTTACCCTTCCATCATAGGATAATGACGCAAAGATCCAAGGCTCACGAGAGCTCCAAGCAATGCCTTCAAGTCAAGTGAAAACAAGTCAGCTTCACTGTAAAGATGAAATACACAGAAAACCAAGGGTTGCAAACTTGCAGCGGTTACCATAAACACTATCTTCATAGTCACTGTATGAACTAAGTAACGGATCAATCCGACGAGTTGGTGAATCAAGCAAGCTGCAAAAAACAAGGAAAAAAATTAAATTAATAAATAATACTAATAATAATAATTTTAAAAAATGAACACCCGAGACAAGCAAACTACCTTTCTGTTGTAAACTCATCACTGGTAGATGAAGAAGCCAACCACAAGTTGACAGTTGAGTCCGTACCAGCACTCTGCAATAGGATACATTTTATCAGGAAAAAAATGTCAATAATTATGGTTCCCAAGAAAACCTGAAACATCATGTTTGGTTTCATTGATGCAGTGAGTCATTCTTTCAGTCATCGTCCATATATTTAGGTGCGGTTTAGATAGTGAGATGAGATGAGATGATATGATTTTAAATAAAGTTGAATAAAATATTGTTAAAATATTATTTTTTAATATTATTATTATTATTTTGAAATTTGAAAAAGTTGAATTGTTTATTATATTTTATGAGAGAATTTGAAAAAATCGTAATGATGAGATGAGATGAGATGAAATATTTTCACTATCCAAATGAGGTTTTAAAATGTTTGGAAGACATGCATATACAGTGTATTTGAGGTCACATGGGGTACACTTACGTCTAAAACTCTTCTAAGCCAAAATAAAACATTTTAAGATCAATGCAAAAGGTATGCCATGATTTACTTTTTGAATTCAGACAAAGGCTTTAATATGTGTCTGAATGTTTTTGTGTGTGTGTGTGTATTTGTCCGGGGTTCAGAGAGAATACCAAAATCAGCCTGTCTTGCTCAGGGTTACACTTGACAGCCCATGTCCTGGTGACACATTTTTAAACAGGTCAAATTAGGCAGCTGAAAGTATGAAAATCTATAATAATGATAAAAAAATGTGTTGTATATGCAGGCACGTGTGTGTTTATGAACAATATGGCCAACTTAAAAACACCTAAAAGTGCACAAAGATAGTAACAGCCCTTTCAGATGCATGTACACAATAGGGTTCATCTTGCAGTAACATAGTTATCAATAATCACAACTTCTTTTTTTTTTTTTAATGTCAGGGAACCTCTCCAAGGTAGGACCCTTCGGACCCACCCCTGCAGAGTAAACCCTGGTCCCGTGCTCAATAATCACAACTGCAACTGTACTTAATATATATACCAGTGTGCATGTCCTGGAAGCTCTTGGATAGGAACCTTTGGCTTTCTAAGATCCCATATGTGTATCCCAGATTCATCCTCTGCAGTGACCTGTTGGTAACGATAAACTATTTATTATGCTAACACCCATTAGAATCACTAAAACTGTTTTTCATGCCACAGGAAGCAATGTGAAGAAATTATCTATGTATTGCATTTATTTTTGACAAGTAATCTATGTCTTACATTCTATAAAACAGATGCATGCATATGTGTGTAGACAATGACACATTTATATTTTTAAAAGGATTATACAATGACCATGCTTAATGCAAAAGTTATTTTCTTACAAGTATATGCTTCTTCTTAGGGTTGTAATCTATGTTGCGGATATGTGCACGCTCAATTGAATTTGTCTTCCTGCAATTAAATAATACAATCATTAGCTGCATTGATATTTTGTGTGACAAACTTATACCATATCAAATTAGTGGTTCCATAAATATTTTTCCTCACTTATGAAAATCAGAAAGTTATTCTAAATCATGCTAACTAATCTACTGAAATGTTGTAAATTTGAAAAAAGGAAAATCAAAAAATAACCACTCAAGGACACATGATTGTTGACCTATTCAAGAAAATAAGCACTTTTCCATAACAGGAGGAAAACAGAACATCAAGGTTGTTCACAGCTTCAAATGAAGAAAATGGGTGGGCTGATAAGCCTAGGAACATTTGACAACTTCAACAAAAACTGACCTACAGGAAAACTTTACATATATGGGTCATAACCAAAAACTAAATGCAATAATAGATTGGGAAAACGCAACATACTTCATTGTCCGTAGATCCCAAAATTGGGTGGTGGATTCAGAAATGGCAGCAACAGCATTCATGTCATGTGGATCCCATGCTCCTCCAGATAAGTTATGCAACATACCGGCTGACTCTTGTGATTGTACCTGGTTTGTGCAACCAGAACTTAATGAGAATCAGCACAAGAATTTAAAGAGTATAATTGTCAGACGATGCAGCTACTCCATAAAGCAACTATAGATTCATGGAACTCTATTTCTATCCCACCACGTGTGATCAGTCATCCGTGTGTAATCACTTAATTGAACTTCTGTCAGTAAGTAGTGGCATGTGGTCTGTTGAACACAATGTGTTAGCTACTCGCATTCATGATGCAGACTTTTTAAATTCTGGGGACCAAATTGGAACTTATTGTAAGTTTCAGTGAAGAGAATAGGTATTTGCCCTGAATTTATAATGCCTTCGGAAGAGAGACAAGAAACTTTGCTACACTTAAATTTTGCCACAATTACAATTAATGAACATGGGATCACTCCACAAATTTCACTATGAACTATACCTGCGCAACTTTTTTTGAACAATCTAAGCTCCACAAGAAAAGAGTTTCCTCATCAATGCTGATCAGCTTATCATTCCTTCCAGAGGGCCACCAAAGAACACTGAAGGTTTATACATACAACTCGAGTGAGCAGATGAATCACATGTAGCGATAAAAAACATACAGAAAGTTAAAACTCAAAAATGGGTTCCTTATTCATCAAAACAAAAAGCATAAAGTTGACTGCAAAAAAATCAAAATCAAACACCACGCCATCACCCCAAGTGATCCAGACAGTGGTGATGAGCTACTTGATCCCAAAAGCAAAAAATAGAAAAATAGATCTTCCTTTTAGAGTGGTATGTGATTTAGCATATTAAAAATAAACATTGAGTATAAATATTAAGACGTTTTGTAGCACCATATTATTCAGCAGATATTTATCCGTTTCTTTCAGTAACTTTAACAAAATATAGAGTACTCAGTCATATGCCGCATGGTATGATACGGAAAAGGAGAGAAAAATGTTCATCATAATGCATTTAGGACAGTATTTCCCTAGAAAAAAAGAAATGAAAGACCAGGATAAACAAACTTACCCTTTAATCTTACCAACGTGCGCATCAAGTGAGGTAATCCGTTCCAATTGAGGGGAGTTTAGCTCTCCATACAATTCAGGAATCTGCCATATTGCTGCTCCATATGCTTCACCTTCAAGAACAAACAGATTATATATAACTATAGCTTTGAGCCACTGGAGTAACTTGGAAACAAAAACAGATATAAAGAATGAATAAAAAATAAAAAAACAAGTTCATTATAGAGTAGAGTTTTGAAGGAAAAACGAATAAAAGAACCAAAAAAATGCTAAGGAGATCGTGCTCTCTGAAGAAAGTTGGTAATCAGTGACCTGATGAGAAAATGGAGATTAGCTCAGTTTCAGCGGCCATGGTGTGAGAGACAGTGGGAGGGAAGAGACAAGAATTTGGTATTCTATAAGGAGATTGAATCGCATATACAGAGTAGCCTCAAATATGTTTCAGCTAAAACAGTAAGAAAAATCGTTAAAAAGGAATGTTCGTATTCTAATCTTCCAGTGCTCCCCATCTAAGCTGAAGAGTGGTCGAAATCAGGAAAGCACTATGAAAATACCGGCAAGCAATCAGAGTTTTGATCAGAACTTGTAATTCTTTACTCTCTGCAGTGTTTAGAGGCATATAAACTCCTAAACCCAATACATATCCATATCATAAAGTAAAACCATTGCTAGGAACTCATTGAAAAGAAGCAAAGATCATCCAACTATCATTCACATTTGCATTGTAAGTAAAAGGAATACAGCCTAATAAAAAATGGAAAATCGAAATATAAAAATAAGTAAACAGTCAATTACCAGTAGAGTAGACGGTGGAGAAGATCCGTTGATCGAAGGGGCAGGAAGCGAGGTCCCAGATCTCGTTGGGGTGCGAAAACAAACCCTCACATATGAGCTCGTTTCCACCTGAAGAAAGCCGAATCAAATGCACCTGAAAGAGTTGACTTCCACGAAATCAAGAGCGACACAATTTTAAAAAAAAAAATCAGGGAAAAAATTAATAAGGATTGGTGTAAATATCGACCTCGTTTTCTTCTTTGAGACTGAGAGTGCCGGTGAGGAAGCTAGTGTGATCTGTGTCTGCTTTCACATCCGAAATGCATCTAGCCTGGACATTAAAGAAAGAGTCACGATCCAAACTAGGGTTTAGAAAAATTGAAGACCTTGAGTTGACGCCTAGGGTAGAAAGCAGAAGAAGAAAAAAAAAATGTGCCGATTAGGGATAGGGAATTGTAACCTGATATTTCAGACCATATCCAATGCCTGATGATGCTCCTTGCATTTGTGCACCGCCTAATGCTGGGAAGTGGGATCTAGGAGGACGCGTTCATCTACCTAATGTCTTCCGAGTTTTTGCTAGAATACGCCTCCCTGGTATCAGTTTAACGGTCGCAGTCCCCCTGGTGCTTCTTGGGTTCGATTTGAAGCGGTGGACGATACCCGCCATCGAACCGTCATCCCAACCCGGAACCCGGAATCCTTGTCGCCACGAAATAAGAGAGATATTTTTAGATTCATAATAATAAATTTAATTTGATATTATATGTTAAATTATAAAATTATTTTTTATTGAAAAGTAATCACATATCATGAAAAATTCTGTCAATTTATAATTTTATTTTTATGATATGGAGGTAACATTTTTTATAAAATTAAACATATATTATATACTTTTTAAATTCAACCCTCTCGAGATTGAAAAATAAGTGTCAACTCTATAAAAAAAAAAAAAAAATTCTCACATTCACTTTTTATGATAGGTCACATTTATTTTATAATAAAAATAATTTATTTCAATTTAATGAATAATCAAACTATAAATATTTGTTAATTTATATTTACGAGATTTTTTTATCTTTTGTAAAAAAGTATGTGAATTTTTAATTCTTCACAACTGCATGAACATATTTACAAAAATAAAAATTTTATTTATCATCTTATACACTATACACTAATAAAATAAACTACATATGTGTATTTAAATAAAATAATAAAAATAATAAATTACATATTAACATGTGATGTGAAAATAATAAATAACATTTCACACAGCTAAATAAACTGCGTCATCTTTGTAACATATTCTCGATGTCATGTTTTGAAACCTTAACACTAATGTTAAAAAGAAACAATAATTGATATAAAGACAGAAATAACCCACCCCTTCATGCACAGAGTGATGGAAGGAGAAACTCCTCTCCCGCAAGCCGCTCAATTTCATGAAACCCACGAAAATCCATCGTACCCCTCGTAGAGTCTTGGGATGTAATCCGTCTTATTTTGAATAAATTTTGAATATAAATTTAAAAAATTTAAAAATCTATACAACCTGATTCATAATTAAAATCAAAATTTTTTATTTTTTTAATTTATATCTGATCCAGTTTAATTTTTTCGATTTATAATTTACACATATGACACTATATAAGTTAATTAAATGTATAAAAATGTATTTATAAAAAAAAACATATGTATTATAATTTTTTATGTAAAAAATGTATTTATCATTTTTGGCATAATAGGTTTACATAGGTTTACATATATAAATATATATATATATATATATCAAAAAATAACTTCATACTAATGTTCGTGTTTTTAAGATTCATTTTATGTTATAAGATTAAAATTTATATGTTATATCAAATGTTATATTACAAATTATAAGA
Organism: Juglans regia; assembly: GCF_001411555.2. Classification (NCBI taxonomy): domain Eukaryota; kingdom Viridiplantae; phylum Streptophyta; class Magnoliopsida; order Fagales; family Juglandaceae; genus Juglans; species Juglans regia. The sequence goes on from NC_049911.1 coordinate 27,829,205, forward strand.
TTCATTTAATGTTTTATAAGATGTTATATTAAAATTTTACAATATTAATTTTATGTTATATCAAATGTTCTATTAATAGACATGAATAGTAAGATTAATATTTCATGTTATATTAATTAGTAATTTAGTATGTAATGTATATAATATAATATAAAAAATTATATGAAAAAATATTTTATATATAATATAAAAAAATTTAAAAACACATATATATACCTGTATAGTTTGATTCAAATCGATTTTTAAAATATGAAAATTACTAGCGATCCGATTTCGATTGGTATTAAACTAGATCGGTTATTGATCGGACCAAACCCAATTGTACAATCCGGTGGTGGATTCGGTCAGGATCGATCGATGTAACCAGTTTTTTTATTTCTTTTTACACCCCGATTAAAGGGTAGCATGCGATGCCCCACGTTGAAGATTGTTTAGGAATGAACCCTTGGTAGGGCCACTCTTTATATATCATCCACCTCACAAGTTAGCTGTTTGCCCACTCAAAGGAAGTGGCTCATCAAGGAGGATTTTTTTTTTTTTTTTTGGATCAATATGACACCATTCATATACATGTGATTTTTTTTTTTTTTTTTAAATTGTTTTTTGTAGTAAAGCTGGGGTGTCAAAAGTTTCGACCTCGCAAGTTGGTCCGAATGATTAGACAGCCATGAGCCATCGCTGTTTGAACCAATAAATGAAGGAAAATGCTGGATGTCCGTTGAGAGCTCCTGCTGGACTGTATGATTTTTTTATATGTGTTTTTTTTTTTTTTTTATATATATAGATATTTTTAATAATTTTAAATATTTTAAAAAATAAAATAAAAATTATAATATTATTCAAAAATATTTTCTTAATCATAAAATAGAATAAAAAATAATATTTATTCTATTTCGTGATTAAGAAAATATTTTTTAATATTTTGTTTATTTTTTATTAAGGAAGTATTTTTTAATGATATTTTAAATTTATTTTATTTTTTAAAAATATTTAAAAGAGTAAAAAAAATTTATATAAAAAATAAATTAAAAAAATACACATAAAAAATACATGATGAACCCAATGGGAGCTCCCAGCGGAGCTATAGCATGACCATTTTAATTTTTTTAAAAATTATAATATTATTAAAAAATAATTTCTTAATAATGAAGTAAAATAAAAAATTATAAAAATATTTTTTTTATAATTTTTTAAGAAATTATTTTTTAATATATATTTTTTTACTTTTTGATTAAAAAAGTATTTTTTTAATGATATTTTAAATTTATTTTATTTTTTAAAAATATTAAAAATTTTATATAAAAAATTATTTAAATAAAACACATATAAAATAATACTGCACCCCCAGCAAGCAAGAACCCCAGTCGAAGCTATAGCATCACCCATAAATGAAAAAGGAAAATGGTCCCGCTCCAGCTCAGTTGAGCGCTACCGCTTGTATTAATATATATATTTTTTTATATGTATTATTTTTTTATATAAATTATGTTAATAATTTTAAATATTTTAAAAATAAAAAATTAATAATATTATTAAAAAATATTTTTTTTATTTTACTTCATGATTAAGAAATTATTTTTTAATAATTTTGTTTTACTTACTGATTAAAGAAGTATTTTTTAATAATATTTTAAATTTATTTTATTTTTTAAAAATACATAAAAGTGCTAAATAACCTATATATTAAATAATTTTAAAAAACACTTGAAAGAACAATGCTAGACACCCAGTGGGAGTCTCAATGGGAGCTGTAGCATTGTCTAATAAAAAATAATTTATACATAATATTTTTTATAATATTTTATATAATTATATTTTAAATAAAGAGTATTTTTATAAAATTATAATCATTTTATAATATTATTATATAATATATTGTATAATATATTATATGCATATCATTACTTCTAATAAATTGTAGGATTAGAATGATTTGATCTATTTATTTATTTATTTATATTTTCACTGTGCAAATTGTTTGGTGGGGTATGTTGAGACTTTTACTGAATCAGTAACATTATATTGTTTAAGAAAATATCACAAAGAGGGGGAAACAAATGATGACGGTCTTTGAAAGCGATCTTTTAGTTAGGATATTGCTGTGGCTCAAAGATAAAGAAATACAGATGCCGAGGAAAATGGCCAGTTGGAAGAGGAGGAGGGAAAGGAAAAGTTCACGAAACTCTCGGTTGAAGCTTCTGACTAGCTATTTTAAGAGATTGTTTGATAAATTAAGGAGAAATCTACTTTAAAGGACTTTATTTTCCTCTTTCCAATTTAAATTTATAAATACAAATAAATTCATCACCATTTCTATATCAATAATAAGATAGTGATATCTTTCTATATCAACACAAGATTGTTTCATTTATTTTTTTAATTCTATATTTTTCTTTTCATTTTTTCTCCCATGTGTAATATTCCGAGTAAAATAGTCATCAAGTACAATCAGATTAATATAGCAAGTATCATTATACGAGTACGATGCGGCTGCGCCTTCAAATTATTAAAAAAATAAAAAAGAAATTCTATTTATAATTTTCGAGATTGTATATGTAAACCTTTTATTAAATAAAAAAAATATAATTTTGATAAAGATATTTTATAATTTTAAAAAAATTTAAAAACAAAATTAATTAGATTCATAACGTAGCATTGCTAAAAAAAATAGTTATATTTATTAAAAAAATAGTAATAAATAAGAGAATTAAGAATTTCATATCTACCTTTGGCTAAAGATCATATCTACCAACGTTGTGACCTAACTGCTTCACACGTACTTTGTAGTTTGTACAGCAAATCGGTAACTGAGGCGCGATTCCAAACCACCGCAGAGCTAATGCCTAAGGGCTATATTATTAGTACATTTTACTCTATCGAAACGCATTGGACTTTCTAAATTCCGAAAGCGCCCCTTGAAGCTTCAATATTCCAGCTCAACTTTTTAAAACCTCCTCACGCCAAAAAGGCTGGGCCACTGTCATCTTCCTTCTGCCGCAGGGTTCATGAGTTTCTCTCTCCATCTATCTCTTATGGGAGCACCCAAGTTTGGGAGGAGATGTAGTTGAGAGGTGATAAGGATCGATTTCAAAATCACCATGCTATTTTCTCGATGGATTTCGGATCTCGATTGGCGTCTTGTTTTGCTGATCATCCCTCCCCTCTTTCTCCTCGTGTTTATCTCTCTCTCTCCCAACACCACCAACCCCCTTTCCTCTTTCGATCCTCTTCGGTCTTTTCTTCTCGGTCATACATTCGAGCAGCCAGCAAACGTCACTTTCAATTCGTCGCAGCCGCCGCCTCTGACTACTCGGGTGGTGCTGAACGGGACCGAGTCCGAGGAGGCTCGGTGGAGAAGGAGGAAGGATGAATTGGATCGGTCGAGAATGGCGGTGTGTTTGGTTGGAGGGGCCAGGAGGTTCGAGCTCACGGGACCATCTATAGTGGAGAAGATTCTGGAGGAGTATCCGAATTCGGATCTTTTTCTGCACAGCCCGTTGGATCAGAACTCGTACAAGTTCTCACTGCTGAAGACCGTGCCAAGACTCGCCTCCGTCCGAATCTTCGAGCCCAAACCCCTGCCGCAGACTGATTCGCAGCTCCGAGTCCTCACGGCGGCGAACTCGCCAAGCGGCATCCAGGTTTGTCCGTTTATTTTTCTTACCTTCATTTTTTTCTCGATTTTCAATTTCGTTTTAATTAAAGCATAGATATCTGATTTGACGAAGACAGAAGAAATAAACAAATAAATAATGAGTTATGGTATATTCGTAAACCAGTCGCCAACCGTTTCCTACATCACATGAATTCCGTGTCGCCATTTTTAATTTGTTTCTCAGTTCTTTAATATTATCTAAGCGAGCACGGAGATCGTGAGAATCTGAGATGGCGTGCGTTCCGATATTCTCCATCTCACGAATTCCGTGTTCGGTTTTGTATGCGTAAAGTCTAAACCCCGTCGTTCAACTGAAAAGAAAGGTTGTTTAAAAAAAAAAAAAAAAAAAAACTTAAAAAGAAAGGTTAAAATAGAATATAACAATGCGTACATGCGTGAGGGTAGGACATCCAACATGTTGATTACCAACTCACGCGCCACCTTTCCAGGATATATGATTATTATATGAATGCGAAAGTTGCAAGAAAGAACCCCCTCCCCCCTCTCTGTATCCTTCACGTACGAATTACGAATCTTCCGTATTTTCATTTTCTGTCTCTTGCAGGGTCTCTTGCAATACTTCAACCTAGTCGAGGGCTGCCTCACCATGATCAGTGAGTACCAAGAGCGGAAAAACTTCACATACGATTGGATCGTCCGAACACGAGTTGACGGCTACTGGAACGCCCCGCTCCACCCCAGAAACTTCGTGTCTGGCAAGTACTTGGTCCCTCCCGGGTCCACCTACGGTGGGCTCAACGACCGGCTTGGAATTGGCGACCTCAACACCTCCACCGTCGCTCTCTCCCGCCTTTCCCTCATCCCCAAGCTCGAATCTGCTGGGTTCACCCAGCTAAACTCGGAGACCGCGTTCAGGGCGCAGCTTACCACCCAGGGGGTCCCTTACCTTACCTATCGCCTCCCCTTCTGCGTCGTAACCGACCGGAAATACTCTTTCCCCCCCAGCCATTACGGCGTTCCCGTTGCCGCGTTGTCGAGCTCGGGGCCGCTGAGCGGGGCTAAATGTAGGCCGTGCACGCCGGTGTGCCGAGATAAGTGCGTGGCTGAGGTGATGCCGTCTCTCTATCGATGGTGGAGCTGGACCGATTGGGGCAACGGGACGCTTGAGCTATGCGATGCTCACGGGGAATGGGAGAAAGGGTGGCAAAGAATATTTGACCAAGTCGCTGGGAAGAAACTCGCCTCGGCCAGAAAGCGAATACGGAATTTGAAGGTTAGGGAATGTATTGACGGTTTCAACGAAATGAAGAGGATGAGAACCGGGACATGGGAGGCTCCGCCGGCGGAGGAGATTTGTAGACTGGGGCTGGCGGCGCCCAACAACTGACTTTTTTTTCTTCTGGACGGTTAGATTGTATAAAGAGAGAAACTGAGAGGGCATTATCGGTTTTTATTATATACATAGCGATTAGAGGCGCATTTGTTAATGATTGATGTAGTGGAGTTAGATGGTGCAAACATTATGATGATTTGAATGGGAGTAATTATGGTAACAGATAAAAGTGATCCACGATCACTTGTCAAACCGTGCTCGTTAAATGCCTATCGCTTTGTTGGAATCGTTGAAAAATGGGGCCTAGAGTAGGCACGCTGCCCCGCCCTACCCGTTCCTCCCATGTGGGGGTGCCTCCCGCCCCGCATCTAGGACGCCTAGTCGGGGCAGGTGGTAGACAGGTCCTAATCTCGTATAACCCTCGCTTACATTTGTATATATACTAGCGGTAGTGTAACGTCCAAGGGACGTTTGCCTAATTTTTTTTTTTTTAACCTAGTGATTAAGGAAGTATTTTTTAATGATATTGTAAATTTTTTATTTTTTTTAAAAATGTTTATAATGATTAAAAATATACATAAAAAAAGAAAAGAAAAATAAAAAAATGAAATACATATTCAGGACACATTTTCAGACTACTTTTTCGATAGCAGTAACGGTTCCTTTTAGTTAATTAAGAATATTATAATATTTAAATTATGTTAAAATTTTAATTATTTATATAGTTTTACTTTTTTAAAAATATTTAACAAAATTTCATCATTTATTTGTATTTTGAGTTTGGACCAAACAATTCTAATAATATCATTAACTGAAGAGTGTATTGTACATTGACAAGACATTAACTAACTGAAGAGTCTTTTAATTCTACTACCTTTCATCAAGTTATGTTAATAATTTAAAATTCCTATTAAAAATATATATAATATTTAGACAGTCTTATACTTCACATCACAACTAATTAAATAATAATAGAGTAAATAAAAATGATTTTTTGTGATATAAATAATATTTCTACTTGCTGATAATTTGTTTATGATTTTTTGTATATATTATTTTTTTGTAGTGAATTTATAATGATTTTATTAATTTTTTTTTTCTTCACGTTATCTCTCTCTTTGTGGCCCGATTCATCCGCACGGGCCGTTCTTCTTCAGCCCAGCCCAGCGCCGTCGTGCGCCGGCCAGCCTCACCGCCACCACCGGGGAGTCCCTCTCACACCGACGACCAACCGAGGCACCATCGATGTCCACCACGCGCAGCCCTATCTCTCCCCCGCGGAAACCCATCCGAAATGGGTTTCTTCCATTTCTCTCAACCGGCGCCGCCGTACGTGGCCATCTACCGTCACGACCAGCACAGGCGACTCCCCCTCATGCCGGTGACCAACCCAGCCACCATCTATGTCCCCCACACGCAGCCATATCTATCCCCCGCGGAAACCCATCCGAAATGGGTTTTTCCCATTTCTCTCAACCAGCGCAGCCATACGCGGCCACCCAGGCCACCACACCTCCACCACTTCACACCGGCGACAATCTCTACCAAACCCAGCCACCACGATCGTTAGGGGTGTTCAACCGGATCCGGATATCCGGCCATAACCGGATCCGGATCCGGATGCTAAAATCTGGATTTAATCCGAGCGGATAACCGGATTGTAACTGGATATCCGGATTTAATCCGGATCCGGGTTATAACCGGATTTAATCCGGTTTTAATGTTTTATTTAAAAAAAAAAAAAAAAGACTTTAAAACTTGAAAAAAAAAAATTTATAGCACTTGTTTAATGTCTTGTTGCCATTTACGAACAATGCTGGAGAAATTAACCTCCAGCATGCATGAACAGCCACCAACCCAGTTGCACCGTGCTTTGCCTAGCCACCACGAAACCAGCTCTGCACAACCCACATGCACGGCCACCTTACTGGCAGCCATCCACCACTGCGCTACCGCAGCCGTACCCAGCCACCTACACACGGCAGCACCACCGTCTGAAGCTCCACTTGCTGCAGTCCTCAGAGTAAACTCCATGCCACCACCATGCACGCAGTCAACCTGCACAGCGCACTGCACCTTGCCCGTGCCCAGCCTCCTCCGCGAACCACCACTTCACGTCTCAACCACCTCGGTTTCACTACCATGGCACCTCACCTGACCACAACGGACCACCCAGTCACTGCCATGCATCCGCTGCAGCCACGACAACACCCGCATAAAAGACTCTGTTTTACTTCTAAAAAACAGAGCATCATTTGAGGATATCGTGGGCCTCAAACCAACCACCCTTCTCGCCATGAAGCTCCTCCACATCTAGAGTTATTGAACTCCACGCTGCACTACTTCTCCACGTCCAGGAAACAACCAACAAGCCACATCTCCATTTCTGCAACTGGGCGGTTTGAGATTAAGCGACGGGGCGGTTTTTTTTTTTTAAATGACCCGGTTACGGATAACCGGGTCATAGAACCGGATCCGTAACCAGATCCGGATTCTTCTCACCCGCCCGGATGCACCCGGATTTCCGGGTTTCGGACCGGTTGAACACCCTTAACGATCGTCCCTTTCCCTCTCCGTCACACACTGCGATTCATTCGATTGAGCCGTGAAGAAGAAGAAGACGATGCTGCTGGGTGGGTTAAGAACGACGCCGGATTGAGTTAAATTGTTCATTACTATAGATGTCTTAGACACTTTTAAGATATAGGCAGATATATATTATATATAAATATAAATATATATTTATATTTTTACAAATCGTATATATATAAATAATAATTACAATTTGTTATATGTACTGGTACATTTAAAAATTATATAATTTAAAAATTAATACACTATAATTTATACAAAATATGTACTAGTAAATTTAAAAATTACATAATTTTTAAATTATAGTAATATTTATAAAATTTAAAATTTTTAATTACTTTTAGACTAAGAAATAATTTTTAAACCAAATAAAATGCAGTATTTTTTTAAGTCAACAGGGGCAGGGCAGATTGCCCCACACCTCGCCCTCGCATCCCGGCGGCATGGGACCGGGGTGAACCCCACCCCCTTCCCATACGTGACGGGGTGCAGGGAAAGGGTGGCCTCGCCCTGTAGGGGCAGGTAACACCCCTAGCCTAGAGGCTACTTCCCACAGGATATTGTTTGTCGATGAGTGGGATCTCTATCATTTCGCTTTAAAACTACTTGTTCCTTATTAGTTTAGGATGAGCCATCAATGCCATGCAATACAATGCTGGTCCCAAAAACTAAAGAATAATCTGTCTCGTTTGTTTTTTGAGATGAAATGAGTTGAAATTAAAATTAAAAGTTGAATAAAATATTGTTAGAATATTTTTTTAATATTATTTTAGTTTTGAAATTTAAAAATTTTGAATTATTTATTTTATTTTGTATGAAAATTTAGAAAAGTTATAATTATATGATGAGATGAGATGAGTTATGAAAATTAACAAGGCAATCATCTGACCGAATTAAAATGGAATTAAGCTCTGGGCCTTATAAAGCCAGATCAACTCCTCTTCTCACCATTCTCTTCCCTTGTGTTTCGAACCTGAGTTTGAAATCTAACGAGTAACTTGTTGAAAATGTTCGATTCTTTCTAGTTATCGATTTCTTAATTAGTATTTTTAAGAACATCTTGATTCATCACGTTATCAGTGAAATTTGCTTATAACAATCATTTCTTTTTGGGTAAAGAGATGGATATAAGAATAACACCTAGGGTTGTTACCCACCCTATATGGTTGGGTAGCCACTAGTTCCGCACCCCGTTCTTCGACGGGGTGACTAACTTGATCCTCTAGCACTTTGTTCTCGCCCTTATCTTTGACCATCTATTTCGTTTTGGGGCGGGTGGATTATCGCCACCATCTTCCAACCCAATTTGCCACATCGTCTGATCATTTGGTCCAACAACATACTTTTCACAAAAAAAAAAAACAAAAAATCATACAAAATTACAAATGCATCTATAGAATAGCACAAAACAAACAAGAAATATCATATATGTGCACATAAACACAAATCCAAATCCCAAAATCGTGACCGTGACCCACAACCGTGGCTCATAAAACCCCACAGATCCATTACCGCGACCGCAAGTCATAAAACTTGCAGACCCACAACCATGATCGTCAGTCATAAAACTCGTAGACCCACAGTCGTAGCTGTGGGTTTTAACTTATAGATCCACAACAGCGATTGTGATCTTATATTGTAGAGACCCACCACCATGTGGTACCACCAGGACATCAACTTGGAGGCTTGGAGGAGAAAATGAGAAGAGATAAAAAAACAGAAGTGTATTTATATGTAGAGTTTTTTTTTTTTTTTTTAATATTATACGGTAGGTGGACTGTGGGGAACCCACCCCACCCCAGACCCGTATGTATGTTTTTAAGTCAGGAACCCACTCGCATCCAAGGTGAGTGGATTGCCCACTCATCCTCCAGTGAGACTGACGAATTGGGGGCGGGCCAGTTTGAAGGGCAACCCTAAAGGCTTTATATTGCTTGATGTGAGAGGTATTTCCCATCAGACCCATTATGGATGGGCTTGTACCCAACACTGGGTCTCAGTCCAGCTCGAGTCTCACTACTCTGAGGCCATAGAGTCACCAAAAGGGCCAGCGCTCAAGATTATATCAAAGAAAGAATCATATGTAACTCAAGAAACCATACATAGAGGACAGATGATACCTGTCGACTCTAACATCTCCTGTTACACCTAGCATCGAGGAAATAGGTCAATAGGATAAATGAAAGATGTGAAGGACCCTCTATTATCTGACGAAGGGGATCAAAACTGACCGTGTTGTTTACCCACAGCCGAAAGTCACCCTGGGAGTCACGCCGCATTCAAAGTATCATGCCAGAAGCCACGCAACATTGAAAGCCCTAACCCGAGTCACCAGTTTGCATTAAATGCTCGAGCTAAGAGAGATCTGGGTCAAAGAGATTTGGCAAAATATTGACACATCATTATTGACCCAAATAATAATAGATTAATTTTAAAGAAAGATAGATGTATCACGTGAGTTCTATAATATTTAATTATGTCCGTGTAGGATTTTAAGTTTTACATGAACATTATGTTGTATTTATCTCTCTTTGTATTAAATCATTTAAGTTGATTGGACTCCTCCAATCAACAAATTGAGTGAACCTGAGCAAATAAACATGTAGTTCCAAATTAAAGGTAAAAAGCTTTTCGTAGTTTGACTAAACACCTTACATGAATTAATCCTAAGAAGACTGGCGCAAAGCATCCTCAAGTTATTTAAAATCAGTGAACAACACATAGAATGATAGAAATATGGATAACATAGTCAATGTCTCACTGTAGGTTTAACCTCTTAATCTGAATGAAGTTTCATGTTGAGAGTGTAATATATTATTATTGCTTGATTGACGTGTAAACTGTAAAATATATTTCTATTAATTGGATGGTGTGGAAAATGATAAAAATGTGACACATTCTGATATACGATCTAATCAATCTGCATGTGGGCTGAGTCAATGCCATGCAGCCAATGTGTATAAAGGCATGTTTTCTTCCTCTGCAAAAACAGAATAATTCGAACGTGAAGACCTTAAAATCAGCTCATGCTTTCATGCATTCTAACTACCACCGTGACTGACTTAAATGTCAAAATGAAGAGGGAATCCCGTGACTTCAATTACTCTCAAGGACAGACCACTTATTCAAGCCCAACCTGTCATGTCCCATCCCTAACTTTAATTAATGAGCGGTCCTATTCTTACCTGAACAGTACCGCTTGTTATTTTTGAAATCTATTTATTTATATTTATTTGGAAAATGCAAGAACGACCGAGAGAGTCTAACCGATGCTTGACCGATGCCGCACGTAATATTTTTAATGGCCGTATAAAGCATTTAAAAAAGAAAAACTAGTTAACCCCTTCACTACTCCTTCTCCTTCGCACAGATCTACCTCCATCACCTTCGCACACCTTCCTCCCTCCTTTCCATCTCGCACTGAAATTATTCTGTATATTTCTCTCTCTAAGTTTCATTTCTCTATTTTAAATTTTCTTTCAAAATTGTTTTTAAGAGTTTGTGGATCTAGATTTCTATTTACTCCGTGAAACTTGTGGAACCTGGGTTTCATTTGGTCTGAAGTGTTTCACTTCTGTTTGAACCTCTAAATTTATTTTTTTTTCTAATTTTATTTCGATCGTGACCACTTGTTGAGTTCATGAATCTGTCTGGATTTTTTTTCCTTCTAATTTTATTTCTTTCATGACAACTTGTTTGTTCATTGAGAAGAACTACAAAGAAAGTAAAATTGGAGAGGATGCCATAGGGACCAAGGAATAAATGTCATTCTAACCTTAGGTTCTTCATTGGTTTCATTGAAGAGTTGCTCATTAGCAACTCCTACCTCGTCATATTCATTCTCTAAGAGATTTATATTGGAATCCATTGCAAGTCTAACTTTTGAATAAATATAAAAAGATCCAGCCAAATTCAAAACAAAGTCAGAGTATAAAAATGCAGAAAAAAACATGATTTGTATTGTACATTGACATTTTCAATTTAGAAATACAACCTAAGTCATGGATGGACAATATATATGAGATGGTATGCACAGTTCAATCAAGAAATGCAACCTAACCCATGAATGGACAAAATCAACTCAACTGCATCATCCCTTATAGGCACCCAATGGAGTTTTTTCAAGAATATTTAGACATGAAACTTTCGGATAATTTGATTTTTTTTTAACCAACCCTTAAGGTTCATTATCACAAATAGGTAGACTGCAATAGGATAACTATGGTGTTTTTTCAAGAATATTCAAAAAATAACTACTAAAATATTTTATTATTTTAGCATAAAAAATAGACCATAACGACAATAGTTATGAATGACTAGTCTGAAATGTAAATAAAAAGGAGGAAAACAAAACTTACAGCTCAGATTCGCGTGGGAGTGAGAGAGGTGGGAGGGGAGTAGGCCGGGATTGAAAGTATTCGTTGGAAAAAACCTCTGTTGTGCGGACGGAATGAGGGAGGGTGCGGGAATGGTATTGCAATTTACGAGTTTTTCCTCTCTCTTTCTTTCTTTCTAATTTTTTTTGTTGGTCTTTTTTTTATTTTATTTTTAATATCTTAAATTATCATATGCAAATCGGTCAATTATTGGTAAGAATTGTAGGTTCTGCAATATTATCATATTTATTTATATATTTAAATATTTTTAAAAATTAAAAAAATATATTAATATATTTTAAATCACTTTTTGTATTATTAAATAAAGAAAATTATTAAAGGGTCAAATTGAACGGTAAGTATTAGACGACATAATAGCTTTTTTCTTAATTAATTTATTGAATTCCAAAACCAGGTGAGGGAGCTGACTCATGATCAACTGAATTGGGATTGGATAGTTAAAAGAGAAAGCTTACGTGTCATAAACACAACATGGTCACTGCTCACCTTGAAAGTTCACCAATTTAAGTTAACGTGTACCAAAAAAAATATCGCATGCATTTTTATTGGAGATGGAAAATCTTTTAGACTTATATGATTTTATAAAAATAAATTTATAAATTAATGTGATGTAATATAACATATTAAATTATGTCAGATCGTAAATTTATTTTTATAAAATATTTTTATGTCTATAACACTTATCATTAGAGATTACTTAAAAAATATTGTTAAATTTCGGGTATGTTCTAAATGATATATAACAAATGTTAATGAATATACATGCATGCATGCGACCTCAAATCGTACTAATAATAATGCTCCATATTATAGTTGGATTCCACCGACCAATTTCCTTGTATGGTACATAATTCACTATAATTGGGCAAACTAATGGTTAATTGATTTCATTAGAATTAAATTCTTAGTTATAGTTGTTCCAATGAGGACCACTAGTACAACTGCCTACGTCGCAAGGAACTTTGAATTATTGGCACTGTATTTGTCGGGTATACATAGGTGGTCATGAGTACTTTAATAATTATATTCGAGTGACAAGACAATGCATTCATTCCATATATAATTAAGTTGGAAAACACATCCCCCCACCTTTTATATATTTTAAGGTACATTTCCTCAAAAAAATTAAATTAAATTAAAACAATAGCTCCAAAATATATAATAATAATAATATTTTTAGTAAAAATTGATCATAATCTTATGGAATATAAATTTGTCTTAAAAAGTAAAAAAAAAATTGGTGTCACCAATTTTCTAAAAGTTAATATATATATATATAAACAAAAAAATTCATATGCATACGTAGGGCTGTAAACGGTCCGGTCTGGCGATGGATCGAAAATTTTCGGTCCATTATTTTTCTGGACCGGACAGGACCGAACACCCAAAGGGACAGTCCGGTCCAGTCGGTCCGCCCTCTTTTTTTTTTTTTAAATAATTAATAAAAAAATTTATTTAAAATACTAAATTAAATTAAGTGACTTATTAATGTGGATTATGTAACAAACTCAATAAAAAAATATTTTATATGGTCAATGATAATAAATTAGATGAAAATTATATTATTAATTTATATAATTACTATATAATTATCTAATTGATATTATATATTTATTAATTCATAGAATATTAACAAGTGTTAATAGTATATTTAAAATTTTATATTGTTAATAGTGATAGGTTAAATGAAGATATATATAAAATGTTATTAATTTATAGAATATTAACAAGTATTAATAATTTATTTAAAAATTTATATTGTTAATTGTACAATTATTATATATAAAATATATATAATTTTTTTTTTAAATTTTTCATTCGGTCTGGTGCGGTCTGGCCCGGTCCGAAAAAACCGTGGACCGTGGACCGGACCGAATGATTTCGGTCCTTTAAAATATGGACCGGACCGGACCGGTCTAAGTCTCGGTCCGGTCCGATCCGGACCGAAACGGTTGGTCCGTTCGGTCCGACCGGACCGTTAATCACCCCTATGCATACGTACCCTTGATCTGATCTATTCTCTCTTATGGACTACCATTTTCAGAATTTTTATTTTTTTGTTTTTTTTTCTGTTCTCTTATACTTTGTTAATTCTTTATGCATATGAATCTTGTCCATTTTTTCTGAGTAACATTTAATATTTTTGTTTGTTTACATGACCTGCAAACATGTTAAGGTGTAGTTTCCTTAATGAGAGATCAAGACTCTCATCTTAATTAATCTTAATTTGTGAGCTTTATTATGTAGATCACACACGTCGCATAATCCTAAATTAATATGTTGATTTCATTTTGTATCTTGAACTTATAAATATTTTTGTAATTAACACATGCAACGTTATATAAATTTTGAAAAGAAATATCTAAAAAGACAGTAATTTATATAACTTATATATATATACTAGGGAACGGCCCCGGGTGTGTTAGTTCTGGGATGCACTTGACATAATTATTTAAATAAATAAAAAATTCAGTAGTTTATTTTTCTGGAAAAATAAAATACAAGATTAAAGAAAGATAAAAAAATCAAGATTAAAAGAAAAAAAAAATCTAAACATGATCATTTATTAAGTTTTATAAGAGAGCTACACGTCAAATTGTCAATAATTTTAAATACCTTTTAGTAAAATATGACTTAACGAAAAAACAAAAAAAATTAATAAAAAGTAAATAAAAATTATTATTCACAATTAGATAACCACTTATTATAATAGATTAGATATATACTTTTTCAGGCCCCAAAGATAAGATCGATTCTGGTCCAGCACTGCATATGGATTAGCGCATGCTTCTACATTAATAATCACTATAAAAAAGGAGGGTTAAATCATTTTATACAGTTTGAATGATACAAATCGTCTTCGACTTGGAGTTTATCATAAACATGGATTTAAAAAATGAGAAATTCTATTTGCAGTCTTCACTTGAGGACTGCATGTGCAGGTCCTTCATTAAATGAGAAAAAACATCATTTCAAGAGGGATAGTTTTGTAATTTTTAAAAAAATTAAAGATAAAATTACCTAAGCTTGTATTGCAGTCCCCATTTAAAGACTGTATCTAGCATTGCTCTTAAAAAATATTCACGTTATGCACCACATGAGATATCTCCGGGATACTTGGGGTTCCACGTAACGTTCTTAAAATCCCAAGTTTCATCGTGCGATGTTGATAAGTTCCAAATTCCAATGTGATCTTCTTCGAGTTAATTTGTAATTGCGATAATTAAGAAATAGGCGAAACATTATAATTAGCAGAATAGCACACAACCCATCATGCATCCACAGGCCGATTATCGATACGCGTTGACAGAGAGCCTGAAGAACACCCAGTGCGCCGTTACGTACTGCAGATGAGAGATTCAGAGCTAGGAGCAGTACTACTAGTTCTACTATTATAGTGACAGCTAGCAAGAAGCCCCTGATATTGCATGTTCTATGATTACTTAGTTATACAAATATCAGAATGAGTTGGCATCCTACAAAAAATCTTTAATTTTGGAAGCTGGAAATTTTATATATATATATTTTCCTTTTACTAATTTAGACGATGATCAAGATCACCTTGCACCAAAATTAACTTTGGTTAATCTAAGTGTCATTAAACGCATATTTAAAAGATAATATTATATATATAAGTTCTATTATATATAAAGTATATATGTATTAGAAAATATATATTATATGCTATCTTTTTTGTTATCATCCTCTAAGGTGATATAATTATTTAATATTTATTGGAAAAACTATATAGATGTTGGGATGATTTTTTTTTTTTATACGAGTGAGTCACACCCAATGATCAATACGCATATAGGACCATGCTACAGTTGGACCATACACATGTACGAATTCTGCCAAGTCTTAAGTCCAAGCTGCCTACGTACATGTTTCTGTCAGTTGGACCTTGTGCCCACACCCAATGATAAGAAGTAACAAGTTGCCCCAACAGTCGAGCGAAGCCAGCGTGTCAAACCCACGTGGTGTCCCCCTCATTATACTACACGCCTCCCACCCCCACTTGATCTGCCCGAACAGCCTGGATTTATTCGCGGATCCAGCCCCCCGGCACCCGCGCCACGCCTCCTCCTCTCCCCCCTCGTGCGCCTTAGTTGTACGCGTCCACCCTTTATATATATACAACTCTCTCTTTATCTTTTCCTCCATGCCAAACGCAACTGTTGCAGAAAATTTTCGAGAAACTGAATTTTAGCTTTGTAAAGGAGAGAAAATGGTTGGCCGTTTTAGACGCTCTCTTTCGTTCCCTAATAAAATCAATCCCAACCGTCCAGTGGCTAAGCTGCCCATTTCTTACCACATCAGGTCCGTCAGTCTTCCATGCAGATCCCACCCCCAGATCTCCCAGCTTAAGGATGAGATCACCGAGCTCAAATCATGGGTTTCCAAGCCGGACTCCCGAACTTCGTCTTGGCTGTGCGACGGATTGAGTCGTCTCAAGAACGTCCATGACTACCTCGACGACATTCTTCAGCTCCCTCAGACACAGGAAACACTACGACAACGTTGTCAATCCCTGTGGGTCGAGAAACTCTTAGAAGATTTTCTTCGATTTGTTGACGTATATGGAATCTTCCGGACGTCGGTTTTGGCTTTGAAAGAGGTGCAATCGGCGGCGCAGGTGGCAATGAGGAAGAGAGACGAGTCGAAGGTTGTTTCGTACGTAAAATCTATAAAGCAAATGGCCAAGGAAATGGGAAAGCTCGTCTCCGCCGTACGGAATGTCAGGGTTCCAGCAAGATCGGAGACCGTATCGGTGGGAGACGCAGAGCTAGCTAATGGGTGTCATCGGAGATGTGATTGAGGCGACCGTGACGGTTTCGGTTGCGCTTTTTAATGGAATATCGGCGTCTTTTACGTCGAGGAAATCGTCGTGGATGGGGCTGGGGTTATACAAGAAGGCGAAAAAAACCAAGGTGGAGGAGGGTATTGCAGAATTTCAACAAGTTGGGGTGGAGAGCTTGTGGGGTTTGAGAAAGAAGGCAGAAGATCAGGAGGTGAGGATGGCACTGAAGAAAATGCAGGATATGGAAGTCTGTATTGGTGATATTGAAAATGGTAGCGAGAGAGTGTTTAGGAGTTTGATCAACGCAAGGGTTTCACTACTCAATGCTCTCACTCAATAACAGTAGATGTAATTGTCATAAATGAAAATTAAATATTAGGATCCATCTTGATGAACAGAGATTGAAATGAATATAATTGGTGTACAGTTCAAGTTTTCTGTAAATCATTTGATACATGACGAGTTGCATGTTCTAGATTAATGAGTACCGTGTTCGTTGCTTTATTTTTCAAACCAAGTTAGAAAAGCAAAAAAAAGAGAGAGTTGGGAGAAATTGTAGTGCGCGCAGCAAATAAACATGAACAACACTTACAAATTAGCTGTACAGTATCATGTTAATAGTAGATACAGAGAATATATTCACATAATTATAATCTCATTCATGCCCACGTTGCTAAACACATCACTGTTATTTTTAAAGAAAATAATCATTTTTATTAAAAAAAAAAATCATAAATAAACAATCTTCTTGTAATTAGTCTTATGAATTGAAAATTTTCATTTAAGAAGGCTTCTGCCTATTATAATTTGGCCGTTGCTATCTTTATAAATTTAGGAGTAGTTGCTGTGCAAAAAGTGGATTCTGTACGTACCGGCATTAACAGCCAATTCTATCTAGCTAGCTCCGAGCCTTAGCATGTTTAATCTGCTCTCCCTCACGAAAAAGTAAAACAAAGAATAAAGAGACACAGGTGGTCCCAGCTCGATACTATCTTATGCCCATCATGTTCCTGCATGCACTCCAATCTCCATTATTTACGAATCTTTTATTTAAAAAAAAAAAATAAAATCATGAAAATAATTGAACTTTATTATTATTACTGTTGATCATAAGACCGCCCCCGCCTTCTTCGATCCTCCTCCTGGGTCGTATACTGGGCTTGGTCATCAGGCCTGTTTTGAATTCTAGAAAGAAAAGCATCTGACTGGGCTTTCCAGTCAGTTTTGGGCTGAGCTGAAGGCCGTTTGTTCGGCATTGCTCAGTAAGGTTAATCTAGCTAGTTTTGGACCAATATTTTTCTTATCAATTTCATCAATTATTTATTTTTGACTTTGCAATATTGCTTCATGGGAGAAGTTGGTATTCTTTATAATAAATTTAAAAAACTCTAATTTATAATATTAATTAGTCTGTTTAGAGTATAGATATAAGTAATATATATGGCTTGGGATTTACAATATAAATCATTTGAATATTCTTTTTTATTTTTTTATCAATATTTCTATCATATATATTGGGATTTTTGTTGCGGGGTGGTTGTTGATAAGCATCATGATAATCAGAAGGCCGTTGAAGTCATGAACAAGATGGACCACCACACGGTATAATAATCCTCAAAGCATCACAAATAGTGTCCCTCCCCTACGACCATATATATATATATATAATGTATAATATTAGAGAGTCTGCCTTTTGGCACTTCTGCCGACATATGTTCTTATACAATATTTTAATTATCAACATCTATAGTTTCAATGCTCGTGACACTCAGTACTGCTTGGTTCATGCATGTCAGTAGCATGTGCTCCGAAATGTTCGATCTTTTTGTACTCATCATCTCGTGTTCCTTGATCTGTGATTGATTCTCCAAGAAATTGAAGCAAGGACACTAGTTTTGAATCTGGTTGTTGGCTTGAGTAGTAGATCCAGTATTCACGGCCAGGCAGCCATATTAATTGTGGAGCCTAAATCATGATATTAATTTGAGGTGAAATTCCGGTTGCATGAACCAACATAATCATTCATTTTTTTTCATGATTGAACTGCAGAAATTCAAAAATCGTCTCCACTCCTGAGTCCAGACAAAACTTTAACGACTTTACCCAGTCAATAAGTACCCGCAAAAGGTGTTTCCCTGATGCAACAGAGACCATGGGGACAACTGGCTAAGCTAAATAACACACGAAAGCAATTAACCGGGCCCGTATTCAAAGCTCTGCAAGGACGGTTTTGGGCTTCTCTCATTGGTTCTACCTTTTACAAATGTATCTTTCTTCCAACCAATGATTTTAGATTTCCATTTCTACTCTACAGATGCAGTGCTTTGGGCTGGTAACTTCAAAATCTTCACTTCCTAGCACCACATGTGGGGGACCCTTCCGTGCCCTGTCTTTATCTCTATCCGTACGAGAAAAGGCATAAATTATTAAATAATGCTCGTTAGCCTATCTTTTTCACCTCTCTAAATTACTACTAATCTTTTTGTGGGGACAAAATAATGGGGCGGTTGAATAGTACCACTCGAAATTATTTGTTCGGAATTTACAAATTTTTTTAAAAGAAAATGAGAGTTATTCAAAAAATAATTTTTTAATAATAATTTTTTTTTCTAGGAATTGTGGTATACCTACCATTGAGGGTGGTGGCTCAGTAGTTCGTGAATTTGACAGTGGGCACTAGATCTTGAGATTGAATTGATCCATTGGCTTATGAACCATTAATGATCTCGTGGAGTTGGGGTCAGATTATGACTCAAGTTCGATTTGTAAGGAGCGATTGTGGTTCTTGTCATCTAGGCTCCTCCTATCTAGCTTCTTAGCGGATTGGATGCTATTATGGTCACATTCTGATAGAGAAGTCATCTTTTTGTCGCCTCTTCCAACCTTTTTAAGAAAAAAAAAAAAAAAGAATTGTGATATATCTAGCAGAAGAGGACCATGCCCCATACCTTCTGTTTTTTATGCACTAACCTGCCCACACCTCCAAAACTAAAGAGCAAGTGGTAGTACAGACAAAAATACGTTGAGTTGTAATTCCACCCAAAACTCTCCTTTTGAGGTAACATCGGATTCAAATCCCCATCATGGACGTGGATCTTTGCTCAATCTTTGATCTTGCATTGTCAAAGCACAACCTTTATAGAATTGCTTCTTCTCCTCAAGAGTTGTTTTTTTTTTTTACCCCTAAACATAATGGTCCATTTGCTTAAAGAGATGAACCTAATTGAGATGATATTTGACTTTATAAATCGTTTTTGGCATGTACTGAAATCAATGGATATAATGCTATCAATCGACAATAATAAAGCTTAAAACTTTAGCCCATCATCCTCTCGCTTTTGGCAACCAAGTTTTACCGTTGGCTTGTCAAGTTCTCTAATATCAGATGTGGAGCGTTGCAATTATGCCTCAATCACATTTTTGAATCATGACTAATCTCATTTTTATTTTCTAATTAATTTTCTTGTCTCGGCAACGTAGCATAGCCCGGTATGGTTGGTGCCTGTACCATGTGTCCGACTCCTATTGAAAATAATCACAGTGCATACTATTATTAAAGACAATACGAGGTATTTTTCCAAACTTTAAAGTTAATCTAGATCATAGTTGTTAATTAAAGTCTCTTCACTTCATGCAAAATATTTTTAATTCAAATTAATTAAAATTTTTAATAGTAACCCTCAAGCTTCCTCTTCTCCAATGTCTTTATTCATTATAAGTGAGAATTATCAATAAAATTAAATAAAAATTATCAATAAAATTAAGATAGTGGATTATTTAAAACATAAAAAAAATGTCAACGGCATAGTTTTCAAATAAAATTTTATACAACTCGACAAATCTATTTTAATATTTACACAACCCGACAATTTTTTTTTTAAAAATTAATCTTTCATACAAACTTTCATATATCTAGAAAATATGTGACATAAATGAAGGAGTGCTACTAATGAAAAAAAAAAAGAAAGGAAAACCATAGAGACGTTAATGCAAAAATAAGCCAATCCCGCCACTCTTTTCCTCACAGTTCAAACTTAAAAAAGTAGAAAGAAATCCTGAGTTGTCTGATCTCCAGTCTCCACTCTGGAATCTCCGTCACGCAGCGTAAAATAAATGTGCAAATCATATCCGACAATTATTTCTCATATCGTACAATATGGTATGTATTCTCAAGCTTTCCCTGTTCTCTTCTCTTCTTTCTGTTCTGTTCTACTCTTCATATTCAGACCGTTATATATGCAAGACACGAATCCTGGAATCTCTCCCTCGTACCTCATAAACCCCTGGGGTTTCAAATACTTTTCTCTCTCACTCCGCTGACCTGCACGTGTTACTCATGGGCTGCGGCGCCTCCAAGCTCGACGACCTACCGGCGGTGGCTTTATGCCGCGACCGCTGCAATTTCCTTGAGGAAGCATTACGCCTGAGCTACTCCCTCGCCGATGCCCATATTGCGTACTTGCAGTCCCTTAACACGCTCGGCCCCACTCTTCACCGTTTCTTTACGCAGATCACTGAGCATTCTGATTCTGATCCGGTTCCTCAACCTTCAAAATCTTCTCCGCCTCATTGTATTTCCCTCTCCAGCTCGAAATCAGATTCGAAAGCAAATTCTCACCTCGAATTCCGTTCTGATTCCGAAGCGGATGACGCAGAGAAAGAAATAGACTACTTTAGCCGAATACACCACGACTTCCTGAGTCATCACCAAAGCTTAGCACCTTCGCCGCCGCCTGCGAGCAACTCGGCTTGGGATTTCTTGAATTTTTTCGACGCGTATGACCGATACGAACCGCTGTTCAATCACAAAGAGGAAGTCCCCGATTCCGAGCCCGAGCCGGTGAAGACGAAAACCGAGGAACACGTAAAATCCAACGAAGATGTGCAGAATTTGTCGGCCGAGAACAAAGTTGTTTCGGAGAAAGATCGGCCTGAGACTCCAACCGCCACACGCGGTGTCTCCGAAGCAATGAGAGAAATTCAGGTTCTGTTTGATAAAGCTTCAGATTCAGGCAATGAAGTTTTAAAGTTGCTAGAGGTTGGAATATTCCATTATCATCATAAAGTTGCCGTTAATCAAGGTATTTCTGACATTTCTGTTCCTTTCTTAAATTTAATGAGTTTTTTTTTTTGGAAGTACATTTCTCATAAGATATGAGTTTGGTGGCTCTTTTTGAAGTAGCTTCATGCAAGGTTTTGCACGCGATAACTCCGTCTTTGCCACGAAGAAGCGTGGAAAAATTCTCTCCGTTGATTAAGAAGAATACTAGTTCTGATCATCGAGATATGGGCTTGGGTTCTGAGAACATTTCTTCCGTTTTGGAGAAGCTGTGCATGTGGGAGGAGAAGCTCTATACTGAAGTCAAGGTATGCAATTGATTGCCCAAAAAGCCGATCTGAATTATTTATGCAATGAAAAGTGTGAGAGCAGCTACTTTGGTACTATCTCATTCGTGCCAATAATCGTGGGTACCAATTACTGCTTGGCTAAGCCTACGTACTGCCTTTTTTCTCAATTGATATTTCCTTTTCAAACCTAGTTTGGCTGTATCCGGCCGCGTATACGTGTATGTTGGGTATATTTATATATTTAATTAGGCATATAGCAAGTCAACCAAAAGATGTTCCGAGCATCTATGCTTCCTATGATGACGAACGTGCAACTTATATGGCTTGTCTGCCTTTCAGATGATCATATGGATGTATCTTGAGTTGGAGGGACTATGGAGTTTCACTCTGTGTGATATTATCAGTCATTTTGATCTCATGTTAAAATTCCTATCCCAACTCATTTCTTTGTGATTAACAATGCTGCTTATGTTATTGAATGAAGGCCAAATCATGGCAAGGGGTACAGATGGTTTTGCAGTACTAGAGATGATTATTATTGGTCGTGGAATACATGAAGGTGCTCATTATCTTAGAGGTTTCTAAATATCATGGTTATTCACTTTTTATAAGTAATAGTTTGTCACAGTTTGTTTGCTGCATTCAATGATGTGCAAACAGGATAGATAATTTTTATTTTTAAGTATGCAAACAGGATAATAGTTCTGCAAAACTTAAAATTCTGAGAACTATGTGATCATGACTTGGTACACTAATTGTGGTGGTATTCCCTATCACCAACCCCAACTATATTAATTGTCCTGCATTGTTGAAAACAACATTTTCATGGGGCATTAAGATTAATTCTCTTTCTTGGTAAGAATGAAGAATAGAACAAAATTGTAAAGCAATCCTATTGAATTCAGAGACAAGTCATGACTATGATAACTGAGGATTAAGCGTTGTAGTGACTTGGTTATGTTAATTGACCTTCCAGATCTTGTGAACTATTCGAGAATTTTTTTTTTTTTTTCTCATTCGGTTGGTAATTACCTACAGAAATACGATATGCTCGAATATGTTTCCCATTTGTTCCCACACTAGTTATTTTATGCCGGCCATTGTGCCTCCTTTGTGTATGAGTGGTTAAGTTACTAATTGTAAGTCAAGATGGTATTTGTTATTTTGTAGGCTCTGGAAAAATTTCGTGCAATTCATGATAAGAAGTGCAGGGAGCTGAAACTTTTGAATAAAAAGGGTGCTGAGGCTTCTAAAGTTGACTCAGTTCAATATTTGATCAGGAGTTTATCTACCAATATGAGAATTTCAATTCAGGTTATTGATAGGACAGCAATTACAATAAACAGGATGAGGGATGAAGAGTTGTTGCAGCAGATCAATAAATTAATTCTTGTGTACGTGATTTTTCCAATTTGGCATGAGAATGTATTTTAAATACCTCTGTAACTTTGTTTCCTGTGTTTGCACTGCATGTGATTCAGTGATAGTGGTGATTATCAGCACAATATGGCTTGACTTTACCATTTGGTTAAGTTTTCTAGCTAATGATAGTTTTTGTGTAATAATTTTATCTGTGGTGTCTAATTTATTTCAGGTTAGTTGGTATGTGGAAAGCCATGCTAGACTGCCACAGGTGTCAGTGCGAAGCAGTTGGAGGCGGCAAAATTCTAGATTGCATTAAATCCAATGGGAAGTTCAATTATGCTGATCTTGAAGCTGCCATGGAACTCAAATTTGAGCTTCAAAACTGGAACCTTTGCTTCTTTAATTGGATTGACATCCAAAAGGCCCATGCCAAGGCTTTAAATGGTTGGCTTTTGAGATGTGTGCATTATGAACCTGAAGAAACACTTAATGGTACAGTGCCCTTCTCCCCTGCTAAGATTGGTGCACCTCCTGTGTTTGTGATCTGTAACCGGTGGTCACAAGCCATGGATAAAGTCTCAGAGAAGGAAGTGATTGAAGCTATGCAGGGATTTTTCATGACCTTAAATCAACTTTTGGAACCGCATATTGCGGACATGCAGCTAAGGTCAGCTGCAGACAAGGCTGTGGAGAGAAAACTTAAAATCTTGGACAGGGAGGAGCAAAGGATACAAAAGATGGTGCAGGCTCGAGAAAAAAAGATGGTTCATGTCCTGCCTAGGCGTGAGATTGTGAATTCTAGCAGTCTGTTATCAGGTCTGAAAACGATTTTTGGGGCCATGGAGAGGTTTACAGCCAACTCTGTGGAAGCTTATGAGGAGCTTTGCCAACGCATTCAAGAAGACGGGCATGTCTGAGAGTGTTGTCTCGGTTCGTATATTTTTACAGATAAGGTGATATGTGATCATATGTGATCATTCTTTCTTATGCATATCCATGGTATATCATGCTATATTCCAGCTTAATATATGACTATAGATATTTTAACTTCCTCTAGAGGAAATTTGTGTTACATTATTGATAGTGGATCCTGATTTTGTTCAGTGTTATCAATTGGTTTGGTGGGGAACTTGAACTTTCTTGTGCTTATCATTTCCATTCCCAAGTCAACGAGGCTTGATTCTATAGCCTTTTCATTCCTTTAACTTGAGTGCGAATATTTGACTTCCAATCCAATATCTTTGTATCTTCAGCCCTCGGGTAGAGCTGCCAAAGCTGCTGAGAAAGAAAGAAGCAAGTCATACATCCAATAAAATGGCATAATATAATTAGTTACTGATTGGAAAAGGAATGAGTGGTTTGATAATGTTTTGACAATGACCTCGCCGAGTAGGGGCTGTTGGGGCAGATGGCTGCTGGATCTTGACCTTTACCATTTTATACGTATTTATCTTAAGTGGAGAAACCAAATGGGGATGCTTAGAAACACACGCACACACGCCAAATGGGACTTTAGTGGCTGAGAACATCCACATTAGTCTATGTATATCTATATACATATGTATATATAAAGTCATATTTACATAATATGGCCTTAAAATTCTCTACATTAATTTATGCATATCTAAATAAATATTTAGCTAGCTATGAACAGTATTTATCTAAATTTGGATAACTACTATTTATTCCACAATATATATTTTAATCATTATTTCTCTCTCCTTTCACTCTCTCTCTCACAATCCTTTTATTTTCTCTCTCTTTCAATAACACAACAAATATTCACCTGCACATTTATTTTATTATTATTATAATATATTATATATATTTTCATTTTATTATATTTTTAATATAATATATAAAAAAAATTATATTTTTTATTATTACATTTGTATTATTAATGTCAAATATATGTAGTGGATGTTAATTATAAAATATATATAAAAAAATTTATTTTAGCAAAAAATTAATTGTCTCAAATATGCATAAGTCAATGTGAAAATTTTACTTGAATGACAAAATGATTATGCAAAAGAGATGATTTTGCATATGCATGTGCATAGACTAATATTAATACTCTAAAAAACAACAAATAGGAGTTTGGAGCAAAACCTGTACCTTTAAAAGTTTGTAATCTCAATTAGGTCTAGTTTGGATATAGAGATAATTTTATCTCATCTCATCATTATTATTTTTTTAAATTTTTATATAAAATATAATAAATAATCTAATTTTTTAAATTTTAAGATAATAATAATATTAAAAAATAATATTTTATTTAATTTATTTAAAATTATCTTATCTCAGACGAACTTGAAGAAAAGATGAGGGTCGTACGTGTCAGCGAGTCTGCCTAATCTGAAATAGAAATCCGTTTTCCTTGGTGTGGGCCTGGTCTTGCATTCAAATTGCACCAATTGGGAGTTACATTCTTGCCTGAGATCCTGTGTTCAGGGACTCTATGCGTACTCTTCTTAATGAAAAGCTGATGTGTAATTTTTAAATAGAAAATCATTTAAAATATTCTACAGTCCGATGGAGATGATCAAATAAAAAATCATTAAAAAAATTTAAAGACGCGTTAACTAGATTTGGATTGAGGTAAGAGATCCTGTCACTTTCTTGTCACAGTCGTGCTGAAGAGGCTGTTTAATCGTCGGGTCGGTTTGATGAGTATCCACTTCTAAGAAATTTGACTTTTTAGGAGTAAGTTTAAATACATATTTTTTAAAATTTTAATTTTTTTTACTCAACCTCATCAATATAATTTGTTTAAATTTATATATAAAATATAATAAATAATTTAATTTTTTTTACTCAACCTCATCAATATAATTTGTTTAAATTCACATATAAAATATAATAAATAATTTAATTTTTTTTAATTTAAAAATAATATTTTATTAAACTTTTAATTTTTATTTAAAATTATATTTTCACAACTATTTTAATAACAAAACGGATGACATTAAACTTAATTTGTATTCGTAATCCATCTCAATCCACTTTAATTTATCTCATATTATTATTATAATTTTTTTAAATTCACATATAAAATATAATAAATAATTTAATTTTTTAAAATTTTAAAATAATCTTTTTAAATTTTTATATAAAATATAATAAATAATTTAACTTTTATTTTATTATTTATAAATTATTTTATTCCATTTCAACTGTTTATAAATCCAAACCATTCCTAAAATTGGAGGAGAGCCAACGATTCAGTGGTCGCCAACAATGAATCATACTTAGGTGTCAAGAATATTGGAAAATATTCAGGCCGCTATAAAAATTGCAGGTGCGGAGAGAGAGAGATCAGGGTCTTGGACAGCTGTACGTCACGAGGAAGCTCGCGTTTCGTTTACAAGAAGTCTACGAGTATGCAGGCTTATTCTCAAACTTCATATACTATGGACTCCATCCACGGATTCCGACTGCTCCCAATTCTTTTTTTTTGGAAAGATATTCATCCTAATTTATTTTTACTGATTAAGAAATTACATCATTATTATCTCATTAAATAGAAGTTTGAACTGAATTTAAGATTAAAATAAAATTTTAATAAACAAAATAAAGGAGTGACACGTGTTTTTGGGATATGAACGACATTATTTAATTACTAAATTGAAATCTAAAGACTTGTTATAATATTCAATATGTTTAAATTAGGAAATAGTACTACTATCTATTACTACATAGTCAACACAATAAAGAAGAATAATGGAAACCTCCACCTTTAAATTATATAAACTTCTTATTTGATGTAGCAAGAGACCAATTCTCAATTGGTATACAAAGAAGTCACAATGAAGATATTTTGAAAATAATAATGAAAAAAATACAAACAACTATCGCGTTAGTGGCAGAAACAATGACAACATTACTAACATCCAAAATGACTTGTACTCATGATCCAGCTATTATTGAAAGAGATGCTCAATCGGTATTTACATTTATTGAGAATTTAGATTCTATTCATTTTTAGAATATCTCAATCATTATTGGAGTCATCCTTCTTAACTCCTGACATCATTAAGATTGAAAATTTATTAAAATTCATTGATCTTAAAATCGATGTACGCACTCAATAACGTAATAGGCAACTATCAATCATATTTTTGGCGGGCTAGTCTTAGATAATATTTCTACTTACTTCTTGTATATTGATAATAAAAATATCCATTTTAAATTTATATACTTTTTATATATATATATATAATGCTTGAGTAGAAAGAAAAAAAAAAAAAAGTGTTGGAAGTCGAATTTTGTCTGGACTCTGGATAGAAAATGAGCATTTTCTCGTTCAACTCGTGCTGCACACGCACCGCATCTCACAAGCCGCCGACAAGCCCGCTGTTTCATTTTTTTATTCTTTCACTCAAAAGTGGGCAGTTCAAATCAATCTATCTTATATAATTATTATAAGTTTATTAAATTTTTATATA
The DNA here is from genome assembly GCF_001411555.2 of Juglans regia. NCBI lineage: Eukaryota > Viridiplantae > Streptophyta > Magnoliopsida > Fagales > Juglandaceae > Juglans > Juglans regia. The sequence goes on from NC_049911.1 coordinate 27,857,106, forward strand.
AAATATAATAAATAATTTAATATTTTTAAATATTCAAATAAAAATTATATAATAATAATATTTTTTTCAATATTTAACAAAATTATATGAATTACATAATCAAAACAGGCCGGCATACATTTTATCTTTACATCAAATAAAAGAACAAAACGTATATAAAGTCCACTACGGCGTGAAAAGCATTTGAATCTTGAAAAATAAATAATGTCGTTTCTACATATAAAATATTTGTGCTTATCCATATTTGTATACATTTATTGTTATATAGTTCTCATGTTATATTCTACGTTTAAAAAGCAAATGAACGACTTGTTTGTTTGTGAAGAATAACAACCAAATAAATAAATTATATTAAAAATTATGGAAATTAAGGGAACTAATATTATAAGATATTAAAAATCATGAAGATAAATAATGATGGATGATGAGCTTTCATTTTTTAGAAATTAATATAAAGAAGCGCTATTTATTATTATTTAATAAATATTAATTTTAATATTTTTATCTATCTGCTGATCATAAAATGTTTTGCTAATAATATAGTTAATATTAATATATGTATAGTAATTTTTGAGTTAGTAAAAAATAGAGACATATAGATAGAAAGGAAGGCAAGGACGAAAAAACCGCGAAACGAAAGAGGAGAAGAGATTGGAGGACCAAAGTACCCTCAACGACACAAAAAGGACAGTTCAAGCAGAGAGGAAGACAGAAGAGGTTTTGTCAGTGCAGCTAAAGGAAGAGAAAACACGCAAATGAAAAAGAAATAGAAAGCTGCACCTCCTCTTCTTCGCTCCTTAGATCTCTTCTCTTTAGTGTGATACACACACGGGTGGGTGGCTGGGTAGCCTGGGTTAACACTGAGCCAAAGGAATCTCTCTCTCTCTCTCTGTGTTATGGTTTTTGGCTAATAGCGAGGTGGAGGTGTTGAGGGCTGAGTCAACTCAGACCGAGATATGGGCTGTTGCGAATCCACCTTCTTGAAAGGTCCCCGTACGGAAGATAACAAGTACCACCGCCGTAACCACAATCACCTCCACAACCACAGCAACTACCACAACTCCGCTATTCCCCCACCCAACGGAACCGACTCTGGCGCTTCCGGAGCCATCGCTGCCGGTTACGGAGGCGTGCCGGGATTCTCGGAGTTCTCTCTGGCCGACCTGAGAGCCGCCACCAATAACTTCAGCTCCGACCACATCGTCTCCGAGAGCGGGGAGAAGGCCCCCAATGTCGTCTACAAGGGCCGCCTCCAGAGCCAGAACCAGAACCAGAACCAGAACCATCGCCGTTGGATCGCCGTCAAGAAGTTCACCAAGCTCGCTTGGCCTGACCCCAAGCAGTTCGCCGTAGTTACTCCTTTCCTTTATTGTCTTACCTTTCCCGTTGTACCGTTTTGCTCCTCATTTTTTTCCTTCTTCTTAGGGTTTGCAAATTTGGAGTGTTTTGTTTCATTACTGTTGCGTTGTTGCTATTGATTTAATTTTAATTATAGGAGGAAGCTTTTGGGGTTGGGAAGCTAAGGCACAAAAGGCTTGCGAATCTAATTGGGTATTGCTGCGATGGCGATGAGAGGCTGCTTGTTGCGGAGTACATGCCTAACGATACCCTAGCCAAACATCTATTCCACTGTACGTTCCTGTAATTTTCTGGCTTCTAATTTGGCGAACTAATTATTTCCGTAAATAAATAATTGATGGAATTGTTTCTACTTGAATTCTTAGGCATAGTTGTTCTGGTAATATTAACTAATTTTGGACTGTCTGGTGGTTATTAGTATGATGAATCCTAAAGGACCAGTCTTTCAAGTGGATTTAATTTCCGTTGCATTTGAAAAAAAAATTGCTTCCATAAAGCGAGTTGCTGTATTGCCTATACTCGAAGCTGCGGATATAATAGTAGTTATTTGAAAAACTCTATTTTTAAGTCAGTGTGTGGAGCACACCTAGTAAGATGCTTATATGACATAATTTGATTTAGAAGAGAAGTTTTGAAATTTGATTCTTATAAGTCAAATCTTACCATTTAAGTGATGTGTATGGTGTGCTCTGCACACTTGCTTGAGAATAGAATAATTCGTAATTATTTATATACGCATGTTTGTATATCTATATCTATCTGAAAAATATTTAAGAAATTCAAATTGGTAAAAAACCCTTAAAACTGTGTAATGGACAAGGTCGTGCTCTCAAGTCTTTCTTACTTGTGGTCATAATACGAGGCTCACTCTATATTACCAGTCTGTTCACTGAAACTTCTTTATCTTAATAGATTCCTTCATTAATGAGTTGCCTGAAGTTTAATGCTTCATTTATCACTTGATTGGCAGGGGAGAATCAGACCATTGAGTGGGCCATGCGATTAAGGGTTGCTTTGTACATTTCTGAGGCATTAGATTATTGTAGTACCCAAGGCCGCCCATTATATCATGACTTGAACGCATACAGGGTTCTCTTTGATGAGGTGCAGTGGCAAATTTACTCTTGTTTCTGGCATCTATGACATTTTCTCTTGAGTTAAAGCCGTACTGTTGTGGATGGTTTTGGCAGAATGGTGATCCTCGGCTTTCATGTTTTGGCTTGATGAAAAACAGTATGGATGGAAAAAGTTACAGCACAAATCTTGCTTATACGCCTCCAGAGTATCTGAGAAATGGTAGCTTCTAATCTTTGGTCTCATTATCTGTTACTTGGTGATATCTTCCATACTAAACCCTGAGATCTTGTTATCTTTATTGTTCTCTAATACATAAAACCAGCTAGAACATCCTCATGCTTCCATAATCTTTTGTTTTGTGATGATTACTACTAGTTTTTCTTTTTATATCAATGTATGACTTCTAAAGGATACTATTAATGTTTAGTTGTCATTGTCTGCTTGGTCTACTGAAACAAAGAGACCCTATAGTATCATCAAGAAACCTTGTAGAATATTTTAGAAAGTTACAGAGAATCTCCGCTTGCATGGATATGGCAGAGTTATGCTGCACCTTCAGATAAAAGTATAAATTAGTTGATTACATTCAAGAGGGGGGGTTTGGAGCATATCTATATAGGCAAGCCAGTAAAAAGGGCCATATATAGAGATCAAGTACAAGAGTTTCCAAGCTCCTAAAATCTCAAAAGATTCAGCTCTATATGACATGATGATTCACTAGATCCGCCCAGTGTTACAGATTTTACAGTAATTAAAATTGCTTAACATGAAAGTGAATTTCATTTTCTTTTATCAATCTCAATTTGCTTCTCACCTTAACCTTTAGGCATATAGGTACACCTAGAATTTTAGCATGGTATCTTCTTCTTCTTCTTTTTTTTTTCTTTTTTTTTTTTCCTTCTTTTTAAATATAGAAGGCATCGATTTGTCTTCCTACGATTTTTTGTTTAAATATTGCAATTGTGAAAAGATTGGAAACAAGGGCCTTGGTCTTCGGGGTATGCTTCCCTCAAGTCTTAGGTTCGAACCCTCATGAGAGGTTTGGATAGTGAGTTGAGTTAAGATGAGAGTTGAATAAAATATTGTTAGAATATAATTTTTTAATATAATTTTTGTTTTAGAATTTGAAAAGGTTGAATTGTTTATTATATTTTGTTTGAAAGTTTGGGAAAGTTGTATTGATTAGATGAGATGGTTATTGAATCCAAACAAGGCCTTAGGTGCAAATAATTTTTAGGACCATGTCCCCGACTTCCTATTGGTGAAAAGTCAACGATTAACTTGATCCATGTGATGTGGGTGCGTTATACAGGTTTGGGGTTGAACTGAGTAAAAGACATGTTACATTTGCACGGTCTCCGGGATTCCTCATTATAAAAGAAAAAATATAGGAAAGATAACTTGAGCTGAGGTAGGTACATGAATATCGTGTGAAACTTACAATCTAAGTGACCAGAGTGTTGCTTGCCTTGACATATTTTAGATTATTGTATATGTACCATTTACTTTTGTAGGGTTTGAAAGAGTTGTGATGCTTAACTGCTTTGTAGATGTTATCAATTTTTTTTGCAAGGTGTTTATATAGTGTTAAAATTGTTATTATTGGAATGTATGACACTACTTTTCGAGTAATGCATCCTAAATGGAATACATATATGTTATAGGAAGGGTGACTCCAGAAAGCGTTATCTTCAGCTTTGGGACTGTCCTCTTGGATCTTCTCAGTGGAAAGCACATCCCCCCAGGTCATGTAAGTATTTTACAATTTTGGATAGTGGATCTATCACTCATAGGTTTAGTGTAGTGGTTCTGCCGATTCAGCTGTCCAATTTGAGGGCAGTGAAGTCCACAATGGAATTCCTCTTTAATAAGAAAGAGAAAAAAACAAGTACTCATTTTAAGGAACTTATTCTATGATATTGGAACTTTGTAGTTGGGAAGCTGCGTGCTTTCTCTATAGGCTTGTAGGATTTGTGTTGAGCATGACAGTATACTTTTGCTACTATTATTGAGCTGTGACTTAACAATTATCTGTCATAAAATGGAATATACTGGATAATATCCTTTTTCATCTTTTTTTCTTGAGTGTGGCCTTTCCAATACGTTGTCTTTCTGGCTGTATTTGTGTTACATTTTTAGCTTCCAAAGAAGTCTGTTATGATTTATGTTGAAGAAGGCTTATGTCAGATAACAGATTTCTCGTTTGTAATCCTATCCAAGAATTTGGAGAAATAACACCCCTGATAGTCACACCACTGATTTGTTACCTGCTAGTGTCAAGGAAGATCTTAACATGGTCGTTTGAAATTTAACGATTCTTTCTGATTTTTTTTGTTTGAAATTATTTTGGCATTGATTTTAATGAATATGTTTCTATTATGTATGCAGGCTCTTGATATGATACGGGGCAAAAACATTCTTCTTCTCATGGATTCACATTTGGAGGGTAACTTTTCAACTGAGGAGGCAACGGTGGTTTTTGATATTGCCTCACAATGCTTGCAGTATGAACCTAGGGAACGGCCGAATGCCAAAGACCTTGTTGCAACACTTGCCCCCCTACAAAATAAACCCGATGTAAAATCTGCTTTCATTGCTGTCTAGCTTTCTAATGCATGCATTAAGCTTTTATCACAAGTGTTTTTTTTTTTTAACACGACCTATCAAATTTCTTCTTAAACGCTGTGGAAGCACAAGATCACTGCCTGTCATGCTATCACGATGCCCAATTATCCATTGTGCCGCTGGTTGTCTGTTTTGCCGATTGATTCTTGGTTGGAACTGTTTTTTTATTTTTTAAAGAGGACTAAGCCTTATAATTATTATTAAAAGGATCCTTACTTATGGCAGAGCAATAGTGTTGATACATCTCACTTATATCAAACATTCAGTTGCCTGCAAGCAAAATTTTTAGTTGTGGTTTTCTTGATGGTGATGAGTGCAGGAAAGAATTGATGGTTGCTTGTCTCGTTTTATTTTATTTTTCCTTATTTTTTATAATGGATTTTATTGCATTCCTGATTGTGTACTAAAATCAACTTCCAGATATTTTTGTGGATGGATCCGTCCATAATGAAACAGTTTTGTGAACTTCAAATCTTATTTCAGGATGTGAGTTCTCTGCTTGTAGGTTCCATCTTATGAGATGCTGGGAATCCCAAAGCATGAGGATGCACCTGCTACGCCACAACACCCCCTTTCTCCAATGGGTGATGCCTGTTCAAGGATGGACCTCACAGCTATCCATCAGATCTTGGTCATGACACACTACAAAGATGATGAAGGGTCCAATGAGGTAACTGAATTGTACAAGTTGCAAGCGTGCATAACTTTCATCTACTCTTATACTAACATCTCTTTCTTGATGTCGATTTGTTTAGTTGTCTTTCCAAGAATGGACCCAGCAAATGAGAGATATGCTGGAGGCAAGAAAGCGTGGGGACTTGGCATTTCGTGACAGAGATTTTAGATCTGCAATAGACTGCTATTCTCAGGTATGTTTTGCAGTATTGAGATAAATAGCTCTCATAAATAAACTTCGTTTCATACCATTATGTGGTAGGCCATCCATACTTCCCTGTTATTCACTTGTACAAAAAGCAATAGAACTTTATTTAATAGTATCCCAGATTTCCATGCTATGATGTTAACATGGGAGGGGGATATTTTATATCTGTAGAATTTTAAGAAAATGTGGAACTTGATTGATACGAAGAACAGCATACGTCCACAGAGCTTGACGCAAACATAAATGTGCTCCCCCCCCTCCCGCCCCATTCTCTTCTTCTCCCTCGTACAAGCTAATGCCATTGATCCATTAGGGGTAAAGAAATAGAAAAGACATCCAGATTTCAACTGGTAAAGAAAAAAACAATGCGAAGGGATAGAAAAGAAAAGGTGAGAAATACTGTGATTTGGTTAATTTTATATTGGTTGTATGTGCAGTTCATAGACGTCGGAACCATGGTTTCTCCAACGGTGTATGCACGACGAAGTCTTTGCCACCTGATGTGCGATCAACCAGATGCTGCCCTCCGAGATGCAATGCAAGCACAATGTGTCTACCCTGATTGGTCGACAGCCTTCTACATGCAGGCAGTTGCACTTGCCAAGCTGGATATGCACAAGGATGCAGGTGATATGTTGAATGAAGCCGCAACACTAGAAGAAAAAAGGCAACGCGGTGGGAGAGGGTCTTGAGAATCAATGCGGAATTTTTTCTTTCATATATTTGGTTTTCAATTAATTGTCGTTGTAACCAACATGTGATGTTTGTGTAATGGAAATTGGGAATGTGGTTTCTGTTTAAAAGTGTAAGATAGAGAGCGATGGAGAGAGAGAGAGAGAGAGGAACTTGAGTGTTTTCCTATTTTTTTGAATTTATTGAAATAATTAATTAGTTCCTAACTTGTATATGCGTATATGAAATTTATAACACCAAGATTTTGACGCTTGAGCGGTGGGATCAAGCAACGTATAGTTCAGCTTTCCCATCAATGAAGAGACTCATGAACTCCTCCCCGTCAACAGTTTCTTTCTCGATGAGTAGCTGAGCAAGCTTGTGAAGTATGTCAATGTGGGTGGTCATGATATGTTTGGCCCTGGAATATGCCGTCTCTACCAGTTCCCTAACTTCTGCATCCACTACATCAGCTGTTGCCATCGAGTAATCTTTCTGGGATGACATCTGCATTCATGATATGAATATATATATATATATATCGTCAGGCATTATTATAACTTCGGCAGCGTTTCCCAAGTCCAATCACAAGCCATACCTGTTGACCCAAGAAGGGATTTCCACCAGGTCCACCAATGGCAACTTGTCCTATCTTTTTACTGAACCCAAATCTCTCGACCATCTGCCTTGCCACCCGCGATACTTGCATGAAGTCATTTGATGCTCCTGTGGTCACATTTTCCTGGCCAAAAATTACCTCTTCCGCAACTCTGCAATTGAAAACAAGGAAGAGAAGAAAGTTGTTTAACAAAATGAGGTGGTCGTAGCCAACTAGTGCACCAAATAGAGGGGGAAAACATACTACAAATCCAAGCACTTCTTAACTATAGCAGAATTAGACCCAGAACGGCTTTAATAGTACTTGAATATAAAACAATGATTAAAAAAAAAAAAACCCAGATATGTTCTACATTGCTGGAAATAAGTTCATGCAACTAACCTTCCACCCAGGGCAACGGCCATCTGATTCTCCAGGTAGCTTCTACTGTAAAGACCAGACTCCAGCCTCTCTTCACTTGGAGCAAAAAAGGTAAGGCCACCAGCTTGGCCACGAGGAATGATTGATATCTTGGCTACAGGATCATATTCAGGCATTAATGCACCAACTAGAGCATGCCCGGCCTCTGCAAGGTTTTTTGAGCGTATACATTGTTAGCCACCGAAAATCAAAGATTACAGAGCTAGACAAAGCTGTAAACATCCTTATCTATAGACATACCATGATAAGCCACTAGTTTCTTCTTCTCCTCTGACACTACAGCATTTTTCTTCTCTGGCCCAGCAATAATCCTCTCCAGCGCATCAGATATCTCATCTTTGCTGATTTCCTTGAGGTCACGCCTGGCCGCAAGAATAGCTGCTTCGTTCATCAGATTCTGCAAATCAGCCCCTGTAAAACCCGGGGTTCTTCTCGCTATCTTGTCAAAGTCCACATCCTTTCCGAGAGCCTTCCCTCTCGAGTGTACCTATCATACATGCAGGGTTCAAGTTTAAAAAATGGATTCGGTTCAACTCTGATTGGAAAACATCCTACTAAGCTTTTTCAGTTTTGGACAACGGCAGTTGAATTAACCAAATTATACAATTATATTCCTAGATGAGAATTGGCCATAGTAATATATGTTGTTGAGCAGTGGAGTTTTTCCCTCTTTTTTAAGTGGCACAGAAGGCCAACATGCCGTTAACCGATCTTATTTTAGAGCAATGAACGAACAACACTCTTGAAACAACATCTACTCAGATATCATTTATTTTATAAATATCAACGTGAATTTATATTATTTTTTAATTGTATAACCTAGATTTAGACCTTGGACATCTTATTTACAGATAATACAGAAACGTGTTCAACTAACTCTGCAGGGTTTGTATATATAGAGCTAATAATTACCTGAAGGATCTTAACTCTACCAGCAACATCAGGCCTGTCCACAGTGACCTGCCTGTCAAACCTCCCCGGCCTCAACAGCGCTGCGTCAAGTACGTCGGGCCGGTTTGTTGCCGCCAACACAATCACCCCCGAATTACCTGAAAACCCATCCATCTCCGTCAAGAGCTGGTTGATAGTTTGCTCCCTCTCATCATTCCCACCTCCAAGCCCCGCCCCTCTCTGCCTCCCCACCGCATCAATCTCATCGATGAACACAATGCACGGCGCTTTCGACTTGGCTTTCTCGAACAAGTCCCTCACTCTCGAAGCCCCAACTCCCACAAACAATTCCACAAACTCCGAAGCGGCACACGAGAAGAATGGCACGCCTGCCTCGCCGGAGACTGCTCTTGCCAATAGGGTCTTCCCGGTACCAGGGGGTCCCACAAGCAAGCACCCTTTTGGGATTTTAGCTCCCAGGGCAGTATACTTATCTGGGTTTTTCAAGAAATCAACGACTTCTTGCAATTCAAGCTTCGCTTGGTCAGCTCCTGCTACATCGGCGAATGTAACGCCCGTTTCGGGCACCTCCTGGAACTTGGATTTCGATCTTCCAAAGTCCATTGGGCCACCCAGCCCACCTGGCCCTCCGGGGCCGCCTTGGGCTCGGCGGAAGAGGAAGAAAAGTCCAGCAAAAGCGATGATAGGGAACAGAAGATTACCAATAAAATTGAACAACCCGTTGCCCGAATCTCCCTCGGCGACTGAGATATCGACGCCGTTCATGGCCAAGATGTCGATGAGATCCGGGTCGTTAGGGACAGTTACAGTGGCTCGGCGGCCATCGACGGCGGTGAGCTGAAGAGCAGAGCCGTCTTTGCTGAATCTGACTCTCTCTACTTTGCCCTTCTTCACTGCGTTCAAGAATTCGCTGTATCGCCATTGGCCACCTTCTGGGAGGTCAGAGTTGTTCTGGGATTGGGGCTTTGGGGCTGTGAGGAGGAGGTTTTGTGAGAAAGGCGAGGAATTTGAGGGGCTAGATTTGGTAAGTTCGGCTTCGATTACCGGTGGGGGTTGAGGGGGTGCGGGGTTGTCAAGGGCTAGGGTAGCTTGTGGGGAAATAGTAGAGAAGATTAAGGCAGCTAAGGTGGCTTGGGACGAGAGAGAATTCAAAGGCACTGAATTGGGTTTTTTGTTGAGAATGCTTTGAGTGATTACAGACTTTCTTTTGGAGAAGAGAGGCAAAAGAAGCGGTGATTTGGTGGTTTTCGGGGTTGGAGGAGAGAGCAAGATTTTAGACCCTAAGAAGTTCGAAGAGAGCAAAGGATTGGTAGTGGTGGTGGAAGCCATGGGTCTGATGAGATGGAAGTTTGTTCTGTGGCTTCTCTATCCTGTGCGTCTCTAAACTTGCTTATATGTGCAGGTACAAAGGAATATCAATAGGGATGATGAAGGGGTAATTATAGTGTGTGGATTGTAGCCTCTTCTACGAATCCGACATGGGATTTTGTTGTTTTGTTCTTTTACTTTGGAGAGATTTTGGGGGATGAAAAGGGAAGCAACTTGCCCAAACACATGCCATAGATTTTGCTTGGTGCTTAGGTCCCCGCCCACGTGGTCTGTATAAGAGCCAGTTATTTCTTGAATGATGATATTTATGTGTCTTTAAACTTCTGTGCTTTCATTTTCTACTGTTTTAGCGATTGTATGGATATATAGGCTGGCGTTATGCGGAGGAAGATGATGGTAATTTGCAAGTTCGAACTTCAAACGGAACGACCACCGAGAAGGATGTGAAAAGCAGAGGCGTTCGCTTTCACTGTGAAGTTTCTAGAGGCTGCAGATGTGTTTTATTTACTTGCGTGGGCCTGGCCCGCAGGTGTTCACACGGGCCTAAATATCGGTAATTCGCTCGTCCTTTAATGGGAATTTCTGTTTTTGCTCAAATTATAACGAGTTTTTTGGTCTTTTGGGTCGAGCAAATCAGTTTCCCTCGTCGAATGATTTAAAGGTGCAAGGACAGTCTGCACATTAAATAAATCACACGAGTTTTTTATATAGTAGAATTTTAAAAAAAGTGCTATTTATTTATTTATTTTTACTGTCCAACCCTAAATACCAGGCCCCAATAATACTTTTCCTGCACCCATCCATCAAAAACTCCACAAAAAGCTTCCAAGTCCTCGTCGTCTTCCAAATTTAGGATGAGATTTTTTGGGTATTTTTGGGTTATACCTCACAGAAGAAGAAAATTCAACCACTACCAATCTACCATCATATCACAATTGGCACCTCCGGTCCTCCATCTTTCATGCATGCAATGTGTATTTGGGGGTACCAGTCTTATCAACACCAACTGTATTAACCACCACCTGTCTATAACGGAAGGCTCCCTGGACAATTTGGAGATTAGCTGTACTCACTACGTACTTGTGCAGATGATCCGTGCATAGAACTATCTGATTCAGGGTTTTCCTGTCTTTATAGGCTTCTGTATTAAGAGATCTAAAGCATCTTAATTTCTGATGATCTTCAAACCCAGAAATCCGATACATGCATTCAGAATCTTATCTTTGTAGCTCTAGGTATATGGCACCCCCAAATCTTCATGCTCTTGGAGTTTTGCCCAACTCTTCCAACGGCCTTGGTCACTCACCCGGCTCCATTCGACGAGCTCTTTTGCACCAACGACAAGAACAAAGGGTTCACAAGGTCTCGGAGGCATCTCTAAGGATGTTGGACGCGTATGGCACTGCTCAAGATGTTCTCTTACTCGTCAAAAAACAACTCAAAGATCTTCAATTTACGTTAAGTCGGGGGTGCATTGGTGAGCCGGAAATTGGCAACAGGATTGCAGCTTATAATCTCGGTAGAAAGACGTTGAAGATAGAAACATTGAATCGCTTGAATTCTTTAAAAGGCATGAAGATAAAAGGTATGAGGAACAAGTGCATTAATCTGCACCTCTCATCAATAGATGACAACCTTAAAGGAGTTGTGAATGTGCTGAAGGAAGTGAGAATGACTGCTATTTCTATAATGGAGGTACTGTTGTCCCTCATTTCCATATCGTGGCTAGATCACAAATCGGCTAAATGCTCGTTTGCTTCGAGGCTTGTTCGCCTTAATGGACATAGACTGAACAATATTTGCGATTTGATGGCGCTCCAGGATACGAATAAAAGACTGGAGGCCGTGGAGATTGCCATTGAAGATCTTGAAGCGGAGTTGGAGTGCATGTTTAGGCGTTTGATTCAGACAAGAGTTTCACTCCTCAACATTCTAACAAACTAGCTAGCTGAATGGATGCATGCATGCAACACTACTGGAAATCCCATCTGATCTCTTCATGTGTCAGTGGACATGCAAAGACAATCGACCAAAGACAACCTTAGAGGCTATTAAACTGTGATCTGCTTCCGCAAAAGTTCAAATTTTGCGCACGTTCATTTTTGCATATATCGTCCTGTGATCGCTCACAGCCTAAATAAATCTTTGCAGGTATCCGGGCAGTTTATAACCATTTATATTTTATTGGGCTTATATCTGACGAGTGATGAAGACAAGGGAAGGCGACATTTTGTTTACCATGCGTAATCAGCTTTTGATTTATTATGGTCATCAGAGAGGTCATGATTGTCCCACGTATGTGGATGCCTCGTGAGGTAGCTTGTTTCAATATTCAAACGGTTGTTTCAATACCTAATTTATTTCCTGTATAAAAAATGCTTGTTTGGACCCAAGCTTTTCCATTTCTCTGATCTTATTCCCCTTCTTGTTTCTAATTAAATGACCACGCAAACGATTGCAATTTGGGAGGTTCTTAACTTGCCTCGAAATTTGAGGAGAAGATCATATCGGTACCAGGAGGGAATAAATGTGCAATCTTTTATTCCTTTTCAGCCAAAATTGGTTGGAAAGGACGACGAACTACGTTACACTTCAGGTCGACGTTTCCAATGCAAGGCAGCGATGAAACATGGAGCTCTTGTAAAATATGTACAGACCAGCATATTTCTTTTGATCAGTACAGACTACAATATTAAAAATCAAATATCCATAAACTTGTTTTTTCGTGATTTTCTTCAAGCCACCAAGAATCGTATTAATACAAGGCAAGCACAAAGGGAAAACCTTGAGAAGAACAGAAAGCATTAAATCGCGAGATGAACTAAAATGAATCGATTCGCAAAAGATTAAGAAAAAAGGGAAATTCACGAAGGGCTATATGTATGCGAGACAATTGACATTATTTTGTGCAAGGAAAGAGTGCCATGGCTGGAATAAAGCATGAGAGCCACTGATGCTCCGAAATATATTACAAATAAAAAAGCGAGTGATATCCATGCTAACAGACTAACATGCTCAATCGGAGTTTTCTGTTCATTACATCATGTTCACACAATCTTTTCTTCACGATCACTTTATTGAAACAGAAATAAACGAAGTTGAGAACCCATCAACAAAACTCTTTGTCCTCTTCTTTCAGCTCCTCAGTGCCTACAGGTGATAAAACAAAAGCAAGTTCTGGTCAATTTATTTTGCATTTTACAAATTTAAAAATAGATATATACGTGAGAGAAGAGCTGGGTAACAGTGCAACTCAAGCATCACTAATAAAATGTATGCTTGTTGTACAACTAACTCTCTCCCCCCTCCCCCCTTCCTCTCATTTTGTGGAAGAAAGTACAGGTCTCTATATATATCTCATTAATGGACTATGTTCTATAGATAATCTACCAATACCAATTTAGTATTATCTAATGAAGTTGAATTTCCACTTCACCTGCAACATACAAAAGAAATAATTCAAACATAATCTTTATTGGTCAGTGCCAAAAACCAGAAAGACATAACAAACTGGTGTAATTATAGTTGATGAAATGACCAAACACCATATAATGAAATCTTCATACAGATTAAATAATATAGACAGGAAAAATGCTGGGAAAAATGCTGGCATTTTTAGAGTTTGATTGTTCTCATGTAAAATGTTTCATGCTGATGTACTTTTCTGATATTGGTAGCTTGAAGATTGATTACACGATACAACTCCCTTCTTTTCCCCCTGTAAAAATAAACACCACCTTTCCAAAAAGCAAAGCCCTATCTGTTCGCACAAAGCCACAGGCTACCATCTATAAGAGTACAAACCCAATTGGACTGACTAGTAACCCAACCTTCACCAAAATGATCAACACACTGAACACAATTGCAGTACATACAACAAGCCCTATGATTTTGGTTTAAGAACATTATTCAAAGCAGTTTGAATGGCAGAGTCTTTCCTGGGTATTGCACACATTTCCAAAAAGGAAGCAACATTAAAATTTAGTCTGTTGTCCAAACTATAAAGATCTGAAATTCTTATTTTCTGTTCACATCAGACAATCAAAGAAAAGAAATAAAACCCCCTCCGTTATTTTATAAACATGTACTTGTAGCCAAGAGTCGATTAACTTAATTGACTGAACAAAAAAAAAAATTACAGCATTTTAAGATAACTAGTTATTAGTATCTAAAAGCAAAGAGAGATAAAGGGTGCCTACTGGTCATGCCCATGGCCATGAGAATGATCATCGTGGCCCTCCCAAGGATGCCGCCAACCCTAAGACAATAAGAATTTTTTTTTTTTGGGGGGGTGAATGGGGGAGTTAGAAAAAGCAGATTATAAACAAAAAGAGCTCAAATACAGGAAATTTTGTGCCAAGTTGACTCTTACCAATACTACAGGACCATCTTGCTTGGCCCTATACAGCACCCAAAACCTGAAATATCAAATTGCAAAAAATTCATATACCCGACGGCAAATAAAAGAAACAACCAAAATAAAAAAGAGGCTCCGAAAGACCCAAATTGCGCATTTTTTTCAATAAGCAAGCTCAATCTATCCAGGTTATTAAAGAACTCAAAAGTGATTGATATAGAAAAAAAACGAGGGTAATACTTGAAAAAGCTAGTTCTGAGGTACTGACTTCATATACAACCGAGTCGTCAATAGTGAAAACAAAATAAGGGTAACAATAATTGAAGAAAGATTGAGAAAAAAGAAGAAGAAATACGGGTAAAGACTGACCACATTACAGCGCAGAGGCCCTTCCCGGTGAGGGTGTGCCAGCGCTTTGGTTGATGCACCGCGAAGCCCTTGTACGTTGTGCTCTCTCCATGGCCTCCCCCCATCTCTGAATCTCTCTCACTCGCCCTCTCTCTGAAGATCTGAACAAGCCCTAACAAATCGGAAATAATCGAATTCGTACCAAATTTATTTATTTTTAAGTAAAGAATAAAATTAAGAAAACGAAACACCAGCAAAATGACTTAAAACTCCCTGCTGCCTTAGGATTGGTTTGATTATATAATAGAATGAGATGAGATAAAATTAAAATTATAAATTAAATAAAATATTATTAAAATATTATTATTATTATTATAATTTTTTATTTTTTATTTTTTATTAAATTTTGTATAAAAATTTTAAAATTTTATAATAATTATATAATATAAAATAAATAAATCTCGAGAACTAAACCAGACATTTTTTAGTCCCTTTAGATGCAAATCTTACCGAAAATCAGAAATTGGGCCTAATAAAGGTCTAACTTCCTTCAATTTGTTTAGTAGTCCATTGAATATATGGGCAGCGCAAGCTTCACTCTTAGCAAACAATAATAATAATAATAATAATAATAATAATAATAATAATATACATGTTTTTTTATTTTCGCAAAAGATTGAGAGAGACGGTCGGTGACGGTCGGTGTAGTGTCTCTTTTTGGGCGTGACTATAAAGGTCACTACTCACTGGAGCATGTTTAATTTGAGCTATAGTTACTAAACTCTAGTGGAGCAACCCATCACCATAACCTCATTAAGGTGCCAGCTTCCAAAGACCTCCAAAACTTCAGTTCACAAGTTTTACTAGACAAATTGTTTCGAACATGTGACTTCGGACAAGGGAGGGAAGAACGATCCCCTAACTTTTGCCAACTAGACTACCTTTTATTTGCGATGGAGTGGTGTTAGGGTTGTAAATGAACTAATTTGTTTGATAGCCCGCATAATACTTGCTCAGTTAAACTCAACTCGTGAAAGAAAAAATTATCCCATGACAATATACACCCACTCACTTTTTAAATGGCACATATCTGACTAAACTTGACTCGAGTTGTTAAATCTCACTCGTTTATACTCGAGTCGACTCAATTCAACTCATTCATACATAGGAGTGTAATCGGTATGGTTCATTCCGATTTTGGACATATTTTAGAACCAAATTGGTATATATACACCGGTTTAGTGATTTGAAGAACCGATACCGCATCGGTTACACTCCTAAACTGTTTATCAGTTTCGGTTCAGTTCAGTCTGATTTTTTCGGTATATTTTATATATAATGTTAACGCCGTGTTTCGTACGCATTTGAGTCTAGTTCCAACAACTTGGGTCTGGGCCCTTATACCTGCACAATCAAGCAAGCAAATGAGGGTTGGGAGGACTCTGTGGTATCTAGGGAACCTCTGATGCTTAAGTCAATCAATCTCCTTATTAGTTTGTGCTAGAGTGTGAGAGTTTAGAGAGTTTTACTTATCCCTAGGAGGGAGTATATATACTTGGTGGTGTGGTCCCAAGTATCTGTTAATGGTAGCGTGTTGGTCTCTCGGACGTGGCTTTGGCAGCGGACAATCTCCTGCCTTGTCAATCATGGTTGTCCTACTTCGTACTCGGATTGCACTGCTGTCCTCCCAGCTTTTTGTTAGGCGACAGGCGAGCCATACCTAATCATGGCCACCCGGATGGGTCTATACCCCTTCTCATCTTGGCGTGTTAACTTCACTGGTCATTAAATGCAGCGTGCCTCTATCCAAACATGCCCTTCCTTGTCCTTCCTACCATCGGTAATCTGGACGTGGTAGAGGCCGTTTATGATATTGGGTGTGAGGCTTGTTGGCCATTAAATGCTCCAAGCCCTCTTGCTCGGAGCTTAGAGCTCCCACGCTCTGTGTATATAGCTTTGCCTTTCACCCCCTGGGCCTCTCGAGTCCAATCCATTCTATCTTTTATCCCGGTTCTCCTATCGTTAGGCTGTCTCAAGGCCCATCTCCATCCTGTGGTTGACCGAGAGTCTTGAAGTCCCACTCTGGGCTGGGTATTCTAATGAGGGGCAATGGATTCCTCAAAGAAAGGTCATTGCTCGGGTTGGGGCCCTCGTGGGCCTATCACATAAACCCTGGGGAGGGAAAATCTCCTAACATATAACATATATAATATGCTATATATATTATAGTATATAATAATATAGTGATAATATCTTGTACTATATTTAATTATATATTAGATATTAAAATTAGATATAATATAAAAAATTAAAATTAAAATTTATATGAATCGGTCTAATCCGGTGTTCGAAAAAGAAAAATCAGAACTGGACCAATTTCTATCGATTTTTAAAAAATTGGAATCGGTATTGGAGCGAACTCACCAATTTGATCCGGTTCAGTCTAGTTTACCGGTTTACTATTTTTTTTTTCAGCCATATTCATACATTGATAAATGTGTGTGTATATATATTGGTTAATAATATAAGTATAGCACATTTTATAATTAAATATATAGTATTTAACTTAATTACTTATGTCTATATATTGAATATACTTTATACCTATTTTATAATTTGTACAATAGTTAGTTGGTAAGATTTAATAATTTCATTTACTAGTATGTAGTAACTATATATGAAATACTGATATATACTATCATATTATCTATATGTATTGATAATTTATGCATGCATATAATATATGGTTATAATGGATAAATATCAACTAGTTACATATTAATTATTTATAGATATTTACAATCTTCTAATTCAATAAAAATTCTACTTTTTAGTTGTAAAGATTCCATTAAATTAAGATTTTATTTATTTATTTATTTTATAATTTATAAAATTTTATTAAAAATTAACAAATAAATAACTTTGACTCAGCTCAGGTCGACTCGACTCACCGAGTGGAGATCAAACAAAGTTTGTATTTTTTAAGTCAAGTCGAGTCGAGCTCGGCAATCTAAAGATTAGCTCTGCTCGATTACAATCCTAAAATGTAGTGTAATTATTATTATTATTATTTTTTTTTTTACAAGTGCTCGGCTAGGTAGGGAGATGTGAGATGAAATTGTTAGGTTAATAGTGAGCCCACAATGGTTAAGGAGAAAGTCTTGCTAGGTACAAGGGGTTTGACGCACCAAATTGTGACCGACGCTAACATGTTTTTTTTATTGAAAAGAAAAACAAAAGAAGGAAAAATTTGAGAGAATAAGAAGATCTCCTCACAAAAATTATTTTCGTCTTAATTCGCATCGTTTCATTAAAAATATGCCTTATATATCAGCATTAGTGCACAGTTTGATGTGCGAACTCACTTACAATAAGACTTTTTTAAAGGAGATATAAAATTTTGAGTTCGCAACGTATATGGTTCAAGAGATTAAATGCAAAGAATAAAATATATAGGTCGGGATTGACAACAAAAAAGGGCAAAAGAAGGTTAGTGAGGGCAAATAAGAGATAATTCCACTTTTAAATCTTAATTTTAATCTTCTTCTTCTTTCAAGTTCTTCTATTTTTCAAACTTCATATTATAGTGAGTTTCACACTTGGAACACGTAAACCATAATGCTGAAATGCTCGAACTACGTAAAATCTTTGTATCCCTTTTGTTCTCTGTCATTTAATTATTTATCAAGACAAGAATGTACACTATAATGATCTTCAAAAGCAAAGTGTCTGTGCCTAAAAATTATATAACAGGTCGAAATGAGAAAAAGATTTATTCTCAGTCTATTAAAATCATTTGAAAATATATTTATTTACAGTCTCTCACGATCTATCTTCCTCACTGTACAATAGAGATTTAGTTGTTGGAGTCTTTGCTGAGAGACTCAAGAAGCCCAAGAAGTTGAAGTCAGTCCCCCTCGAAAGTCATCTGGAAGCTCTCTTTATCTTCTATTCCTCTATTGTTTTATGTCTCATCTTCTATTTTTAACGTCACATGACTCATATATTCACTTTTTTCTCCCGACACATTTTCATTCATCAGCTATTTGTCCCCTCATTCTTTCTCTCTTTCCTCTTTCCTAGTGAGTCCCCTAACATTGGGCTAGACAGCCTAGACTTGAGAATCTAATATGAGTTTGAGATATTTTATCCCATCTACAAAGCATGGGTCATGTGACCAACTTTTAACTACCGCATTAAAAAAATACACCAATATAAATGACTCGCCATGATCTAAAATGATAGATTATTACTTAGTTTGAGATCAAATAGTTGGCAATGATATTCAAATAACTTGATCATTCATTTGGTCTGTAATTTGTGAATCAGCGTTAATATCTCGGTGGTGTAGGTTCATAATAATATTTTGTTTCGCAATATGGGGCAATTTAAAACATGCAATTTTAAAATGGTCACAACCAACTAAGCAAGCATTACAATGACAGAAGAACGCTCCTATATATGTATATATATGTATTTATATAATCGTGGGTGCCTGTGGCTCCACAACCACAGTTGGGGGCTCCCAATAATATATTTCATCTGTATTTTTTATTTTTTTATATGTATTTTTTAATATTTTTAAATATTATTTTTTAAAGTTCACAATATTATTAAAAAATAATTCCTTAATCATTAAATAAAAAAACCCAACGAAAAGGACTAGCATTTTCTCATATGTTTTGCTATTTTACCTATTATACTTGTATATAATTAGCTCCTTTCTATTTTAAATAAATAAATAAATAAATATTACAGATATAAAGAAATTACATAAAAATAAATTTATAAATTGATATATTTTTATATGATATATTATATTTATTTTATAATAAAATTAATTTTATAATTTAATATATTATATCAAATTATATTAATTTATAAATTTATTTTTATTTAAGAATAAAATATTTATCTAAAAAAAAATATATTCATTAAAACTAAAAAGAGTAGTAATACATAGATTCTATGTTTTGGATAGCTGACAGTTGCATAAGACGCATATTCCGAGCCATGAGGGAGCAGTATATGATCATCATGATGACAATTTGAGCTTGGGAAACGAGGGGACTTAGACCGATAGGCAACCTATCTGGCTGTACAAGGAAAATGGAAAAGACATGCTTTTGGAGTAGATTCTACTGTAAATTGCCATTTGCAGAGGAGCATTGCTATTCATAAATCTATACACTATACATCAAAATTTTTTTATTTTTTTTAAATTTTTTTAAAGTTTTTTTTAGTTTTATTATTCTTAAAATAAGTGAATTATTCTACTCATAATCTACATACCACACATTTGGTAAGAGAATAAAATTAAAGAAATCATAAAAAAGATGGTGTGTGGTGTATGAGGCTTAGGAATAGAATTTTTCTTTGCTGAGAAAAAGAGAAACATATTCAATTGCCTTAGAGCATTAGTTATGGGCTCAACAAATTTTAGTCAAAATTTAATTAAGAAATTTATTTTTACAAATTTAGTTAGTTACTTTTTATCATCATCAAATAACAGGCTTAACAAATCTTTTACTATTCTAATAAAATATTAATTTTAAACTTTTCATTTATTTTAGTTATAATTATAATTTAAATATTTATTCATTATTAAAAAACTACCTATTAATTTTCTAACGTTCATATTATTCTAATGGCTACATTTATTTAACGGATATATTTTTTTAACTTATATTTCTCCAACAGCTATATTTCTTCAAAGGCTATATTATTCCACTATAAAACATAACATTTCTTCAATAATTTTATTCACTTCAACTCAAGTGAATATTTTAGTCTAAAAGAATTATTTGACTGGTTCCTTTGACTCAACAAATTTAGCTAGTGATTTAACTTGAAGTTAAAATCACTGTTGATTTATTGAGCCAATTGTAGCACATTATCTTGCACTTTAGCTATTCTTTAGCTATAATTTAATTTTGTTGAGCCCATAACTTGTGCTCTTAGCCTACTTCTTTTTGTTCTTCCCTCTAAAACCAGGTCAAATTATTTTCTTGTTCTAAAAATTGTAGCAGGAGATTTAAATAAATAAAATATAATAAAAAAGTACAATTTACACATGCCACTTTCACGAAACACATGTTCGATAACAAATATCAGACCTTTCACGGATCGCCCATCACTATAGTTAAAATCAAAATCTAGTTGGCTTATTTTAATGATGAGATGTATTTTGTTAAAAAATTGTTTGATAATTATTTTTATTTTTATTTTTATAATTTTGTAATGAATTCTTTATGACAATTGATCTGATCTGTTCTTTGACATAATGGATTCGATTAACAGAGCTCTTACTCGAATTTTCGAGTTTACAGTAAAAGAAATAGAAAAATTTTATTTATTATTTTTACATATCATAACTATATATTATACATTATATATATTTTTTTATAAATATATGGTATATAAATAATGAATATAAAAATTTAATTAATTTAAAATGAATAAAACAAAAACAATTAATAAAAAATAAAAAAATAATACTTGTAATTATGAGTGTGTAATTATTATACAGTCATTTTAAAAAATAAATAAATATAAGATTTACATAAAAAAAATTTAATTTTTTAATAATAAATTTCATTCATTTTCAAAATAAATATACGATATTTATCCATTCCACGACTATACATATCATTACTCTACAAAATAATCAATCTCAGAAAAATAATCCCTCGAGGCTGGTGCGTACAACACACACCGCCAGCAAATCCAACGGCCACAATAATCCCAAGGAAAGTCCTCCACCCAAGGCCAGGGGTACATCAATCGAGTCTATGGCCAGAGTAAGAGCATTCCCATCCGATTCCCTAAATTTTTCTCTAAATTTTAGCTAAAAAGGACACTCCCTATAATTTTATCCTAAATTTTACTCATTTTTAAAAAACCTTCTACATCCCATTCCCTATCATTTCTCTATTCTATTAAAATAATATTCTTCTATTATTTATTTATTACTTTTTTCTCTCACTTCCATTTTCAAACTTCACTACTTAATATTTTTTCTTATGTTTTGAACTATTATTATAGTGAATATTTTAAATAAAAATTTAAATTATTTTTTTAAGGGTTTAATAATATTTTTAAAATTATTATTTTTATATTTTAGTAATTATTTAAATTATTTTTAAAAATATTATTTAAAAGTATAATAAATATGAGTATAAGAGAAAATGTAGTTGATTGAAAAAAGAATTTATTTTATTTATTTAAATAAAATATTAATAAAAAATAATTTAAGGGATGAATAGTGGTTCCCTATATTTAGGGAACCACTGTTCATTTCCTAAATCAAAATCCTAAAATAGAGAATGGGATGGGAGGGAGTTTTTGAACTTTTCCCTATAATTTTCCCTATAATTTAGAGAAAACAGTGTTTTAGACATCCGGATGGGATGCTCTAAGGCTTTGTTTAGATTTTAAATTTATCTCAATTGATTTTAATTTATCATTATAATTTTTTTAAATTTTAATATAAAATATAATAAATAATTTAATTTTTTTAAATTTTAAAATAATAATAATATTAAAAAATAATATTCTAATAATATTTTATCAACTCAACTCAACTTAATTCAACTCACTTCAACATCCAAACTCAAACTAAAACAAAGAACTAGTCAAGTGAAAAGCTCAGCCAGCCTACACTCGAGCTGGTAACTGGGACACTCTCAGTGACGGTACATCGAGAGAGCAGCGGCGTCGTGTATCGATGGCGCAGAAGTGCAATCTGGTGATCGATCCCAAGAGCGGTTTCTGTAAATCAAACTCCGTCTTCTACAGCAAACGTAAGACCCCCGCACACCCACTTAACCATTCCCTGGATGTCACCACCTTCATCTCTTCCCGGGCCCACCATGGCAAGATCGCCTTCGTCGACGCCTCCACCGGCCGCCACCTCACCTTCCCCGATCTCTGGCTTGCCGTCGATTCCGTTGCCACTTGTCTCTCCGAGATGGGCGTCAAGAAAGGCCAAGTCATCTTCCTCCTCTCTCCCAACTCCATCTTCTTCCCCGTTGTGTGTCTCGCCGTCATGTCCCTCGGCGCCGTAATAACCACCACCAACCCCCTCAATACCAACCGAGAAATCGCCAAGCAGATCACCGATTCGAAACCGGTCCTCGCTTTCACTACTCGCGAACTCGTTCCCAAACTTGCCGGGTCAAATCTCCGAATAGTACTACTGGACGAGCAGTCCATCCCCACTGTTCAGAATGCTAGAATTGTGGGCTCGTTGGAGGAAATGCTGAAGAAGCACCCAAGTGGGACCCGAGTCAGGGAACGAGTCAACCAGGACGACACGGCGACTCTGCTCTACTCGTCAGGCACCACCGGTGCGAGTAAAGGGGTGGTGGGTTCTCATAAGAGCCTCATAGCAATGGTTCAGATCGTGCTCAGCCGCTTCAATTTGGACGAAGGAGACCAGAGGATGATCTGCACCGTCCCTATGTTTCACATCTACGGTCTAGCAGTGTTCGCGTTGGCCCTACTGGCGTCAGGAACAACGGTGGTGATCCTCTCCAAGTACGAGATGCATGACATGCTCTCAGCGATCGAGAAGTACCGGGTAACATACCTCCCTCTCGTGCCGCCGATTCTAGTGGCGCTCGTGAACAGTGCTGATCAGATACGGACCAAGTACAATCTGAGCTCGCTGCAATCGGTTTTGTCCGGTGGAGCCCCGCTGAGCAAGGAGGTGATCGAGGGGTTCGTGGAGAGGTATCCAACGGTGACAATTCGTCAGGGGTACGGGTTGACGGAATCGTCAGGGGTGGGGGCGTCCACGGACTCATTGGAGGAGAGCAGGCGGTACGGAACGGCGGGGTTGTTGTCTTCAGGCATGGAGGCAAAGATTGTGAGCCCGGAGACCGGTGAAGCTCTGCCGGTAAACCGGCCCGGTGAGCTTTGGCTCAGAGGTCCCACCATCATGACAGGTACATTTTTATATTATTTTGCTGGTTTACGTTATCTTAATTTGTCAAAATAAATATGAATATCTTAATTATTATATATTTATAATTAATAAATCGGAA
Organism: Juglans regia; assembly: GCF_001411555.2. Classification (NCBI taxonomy): domain Eukaryota; kingdom Viridiplantae; phylum Streptophyta; class Magnoliopsida; order Fagales; family Juglandaceae; genus Juglans; species Juglans regia. Next base: position 27,880,754 of record NC_049911.1, read on the forward strand.
AATGACTTTATTAGACTTTCGCTCATGTGACATCATTGACAAACTTGATCGTGGGAATCGTGTTAACGTCCAGGGCTCGCGCACCTTAATAATTGCATTATTCTTCTATATACCTTGTAACAAAAATTTATACGGACTTATACTCTTTTACATACTTCATAATTGATTTTATCATTTTTTTAATATAAAATAATTATTCTGATCAATTAAATTAGTAAAGTATATAATAAATACTTTAAAATGACTATAAGTAACAAAACTCACTTAAAAAAACGAGTGATAAATAAACAGTAAATCTTTTTATAGACAAAATTCATATTGGTCTGTGCGTGGTAACAAATGAATGTTGTGTTCATTTTTTTTTTATTTTTTATTTTTTATCGTTACTCATTATTTATCTTAAGTTCTATTATTTAAATACAGTACTGTCACGTTTTTATTTATATTACCGACTAACGATAAGCTTTTTGTTTCCTTGCATTCTTCATGCGACGGGTCTTGTATGGTTGATTTAGGGATGCTTTAGACACTTAGAGGATCTTTAAATTATGTTAATAGTAATGAACTGATTTGAGTTGAGATGTTTTGTTGAGTTTTGAAAAATGAGAGAGAAAAAATTGAATCAAAATATTATAAAGTTAAAAAATTGTTTGAATATAACTTTTAATATTATTTTTGTTTTGAAATTTATAAAAGTTGTATTGATTTTTGTGTTTGGATAATGCTTAGGTAATAATTAGATGAAAAGATTTAGGCCCCATTTGGATTTAAAAAGCATTTTATCTCATCTCATTATTACAACTTTTCTAAATTTTCACACAAAATATAATAAACAATTCAAAAATTTTAAATTCCAAAACAATAATAATATTTAAAAATAATATTCTAACAATATTTTTTTCAACTTTCATCTAAAACCATCTCATCTCATGTTTGAATCCAGACTAGTCCTTAAGATTTGAAATTGAAAAGCGTTTTGTATTTAAGTGATGTTTGAGATTGAAATTAAGAGAAATTTTGAGAATTTCATGTCTCATCACTGTATCCAAAGGTCCCCTTATTCGTGTCAGATTGGACTTGACCACCAATCCAAAGGTCTCCATATTCGTGTCAATTTAGACTTACCAAGTTCTCCTAAATAACTGAATTCTTAGCAAGCAAGCGCTGGTATTGTTTAAAATTGGAGAGCTGATCTCACTAATAAGAGAGAGCAATGGAAACGAAAATGTCTGTTGTTTACATGAATATTTATAGGCTTCAAAGAGTCCTTACAGCTTCCAGTCTTAACTTCACCCATGATTTACTTCACACATAATTCCCAGTTTCATGAAGAATAAATCCCGTACGTGTAGCTCCCACTTGAAAGCACATGACACAACGACACAACTCTTCAAGAGAGATACTAGATTGGTAACTTACAAGGATACGAAAGATCGAGAGAAGCTATTGAAATTAAGTTCATTATTCCACAGCTATGCTTTACAATCGAGTGTATAGTAGTAGTGTCTGCCGTTGCTGGTGGTAAGTGATGGCTGCTTGTGTAGTTTGACTTGCGTCCTTGAGCATTGATGGTTGAGCATATTGATTAATATTTTCCCTGTTTATTTTTCAAGCTGTCCGATTTATGCAACTGCATTTGCAGTTTGCCTATCAATATCCCTGTAACGTTCTAATGGAAGGTCCAAACCACATGACCTATATATTCCAAAATGACTAGTCAATGATACAATTTGAACTCTATTGGAACCTTATAAAGAGTAAAAAAAATTTCTTTCCAAGCAATATGAGATCCCATTCACCAACTACCCTTATCCTTACATATGGGGTATCACAATCTCCCTCCCTTAAATTCCTGACATCCTCGTCGGGCTTGTTGGTTGTAGGTGGTACAGCTCAAGTCTCACATTTCTAGTTGAAATCTGGCTCTAATATTATTTGTAACGCTCCAGTGAAAAGCCCAAACTATATGACCTATATTCGAAAAAGACTAGTTAATGATATATTGGAGTCTCGTTGGAACCTTATAAAGAACAATAATTTTTCCTTCACAAGTAATGTGTGATCTCATTTACCAACTACCCTTATTCTTATCATATGGGATATCTGTTAGGGACCCCGGTCTAGTCCCTAAACACTTGGTTCGCCAATCCAATGATAGCCTTGAAGTGACCGAGTCTATATTCTTCTCTTGTTTGGTCCACATCCAAAAACGGTCAAGATGTCCAATATGCCAATGTGAGGTTAAGTGTTTCAGCTAGTAAAAGTATGGGATGTTGGGAATGGATGATGGAAGTGTAAGGTTAGGATGATGGTAGGGGTGCATAGCAATGATGTGGATTTAGGGTTTCCCGAAATGGATAGTGAGGTTGGCGGCTAGGGTTTACTAAAAGTGGATATGAGGGTGGCGGCTAGGGTTGGCCCAAAATGGTAAATGAATGTGGCGGCTAGGGTTTGTCCAAATGGGAAAAGAATGGGGCGGCTAGGGTTTCCAAAGTGGGATAGTGAGAGCAGTGGCTAGGGTTGCCGAAATGGGATAGTGATGAAATTAGGAAAGTTTCCTAATTGCTTGTGATGTAAATGGAAGGTATTATGGCCGGTTAGGCAAGTCCCAATATGGCAAGTGGTGGCCGAATGAGATTTGGCTTACCAAGTAATGATATTCGGCTAGGGCAACCAAAGGGATTAAATCAACTTATGGAAAGTTGACTAACACCTTTGTTGGTCGAAATGTAGGGTAAAATGGATTGAAAGAGTAAAAATGATGAAGAACTTCAAGAACAAAGATGAACCTTCAAGAACAATGTATAGAACACTATTGCTCTTGAATAAACAAGAATCAAACCAAGAACAAATAAACAATCAAACTTTGATTCACGAATTGCACAAGGAATGATTAAACATCATAGATTGATAAATCAATTTGGGATTCACGGATTGCACCCAAATTGCCCAAGTGCATATGCACTGAAAGTTGATCTCTCAAACAAGTGTTATCTCTCTAAGAGTTTTGCCAAAAGATGTGAATGAAATGACTAAGGTTCCTATTTATAGGTTACAACTTGGAAACTCCCAAAAGGTCCCTTCAAAGTAAATAGCAATTAAATAAATGATTAAATAAATAAAATAATAAGATAGAGCCATGGACTAAACCATGGTGTGACATGCACGGGCCCATGGTGGGCTAAGTGGTTGCATGTTGGTTGGTTGGTCCATGACTAAGTGTATGGTTCGGCATGGCCCAAGTTGGTGGCTTGGGCGTTGGCTGTATGGCACGGGCTGGAGCCATGCGCTGGATGGCATGTCTGGTGGGCATGCCACTGGCCTGCTCTGCATGGCACGGGCTGGAGCCGTGCGCTGGATGGCATGCCATGGGGCGTGCCACTAGCCTCGCTGGTGCGCTGCAGGATGGGCGTGGGCGTGCTGGCATGCGGCAGGGAGCCATGGTCAACCTGATGTGCGGCAGGGGGAGCCAAGGCCTTGCGGGTGTGCGGCATGGTCAGTCTGGGCGTGCGTGCGCGCGCGCGGGCTGGCCTGCCTGTGCGGCGCATGGTTGTCCGCATGGCCTTGCGGCACAATGGTGCGCGCAGGGCCACGCGGCCCACTGATGTGCGCACGGGCCTGCGCACTGCAAAGTGCCTGGACGTGCGGCCCGTTGGGGCGCCTGGTGCTGCGCGCATTGGCGTGCGGTCTTGTGCTGCGCGCATGGGCGTGCGGCCCGTTGATGCGCGTGGTGGCGCCCGCATGGGCGCGCGGTGCTGTGCCGTGCGCATGCTAGCCTCACTAGCCCGCATGCTGGGCGCCCCGTGGGTGCCATCGCGCGGGCCAAGGCATGCATGCATGCTGGGCACCCTGTGCGTGTCACCCCACGAGCCAATGCATGGTTGTGGGCTAGCCAAGGTGCATGTCCCCACCATGACTAGGGCATGTGCGGCTCCTCTAGAGGCAACTCGACGTGGGGGTCTAACAATATCACAACCCTTGCCAAGAGCCCATCTATACTGATTTGTTCCATAATATTGTTGCTTGTATTTGTTCCATATCCATGTCATAGTTGATGATAGAATGCCATGGCTCACAAGTGTTTGACGTTGTCGCTGGAAATCTATTTTTGCTGAGTGATACGGGGAATGTTGTTGTTGCAGGTTATTTCAATAATGCCGAAGCAACAGCATCAACTCTTGATTCAGAGGGATGGTTGAAAACTGGAGATATCTGCTATATTGATGATGATGGGTTCATTTTTGTGGTTGATAGGTTGAAGGAGCTAATAAAATACAAGGGATATCAGGTGAGGCATTAATAATTAGGTTCTGGATCTTGGATTTGGCCTTCTTTTATATGCAAACACCTATGCCTTAGAACACTATGCATGAGGAGGATGCTATATATATGATAATGTAAACCAGCAACTGGATATCATCATGTTTAGAAAGATATTTTGAATCACATTATCATGAAAATCGTGTCCAAGACAAAAATGCTAATCTCTCTCTCAACGTCTTAGGTCCCCCCAGCTGAACTAGAGGCCTTGTTACTTGCTCATCCGGAGATCTCTGATGCTGCTGTTATACCGTAAGTCTTCTTATCTAGAGGCGAAAGAGCTGGATTACTTGCTATTATACATCCTTGTTAATCTTTGTTGACAAACACAATACATTTAAGGGAAATGGGTTTTTTGAGAGCAATATGTGATTTATAAAAAAGGAAAAAGAGAGACCCTCTGTTTGATTTGTTTTGTTTTAGCTTTCCTGATAAGGAGGCTGGACAGTGCCCCATGGCATACGTGGTAAGAAAAGCTGGAAGCAATCTCTCTGACAGAGCAGTCATGGACTTTGTAACGGGACAGGTGAGCTGAGAGTATTGATGCAAAAATATGAGTTGTATTATTGAATCTCGACGCTAGCACAAATCCGTTGTTACTTGTTAGCTCTGTGCTGACATACTATATGTACACAGGTGGCTCCATACAAGAGAATCAGGAGAGTGGCATTTATAGATTCTATACCCAAGAATCCATCCGGCAAGATTCTTAGGAAGGATCTAATACAGCTTGCAACCTCCAAACTCTGAATTGTTTGTTGTTTGCTTACTGGGACGGTTACAGTTGCAGTTCTTCATTAACATAAAAAACCCATGTGTTTATCCATTTTATGATGGGATGAATGAATTGTGCTTGTTATTTTGGTTTGAGAAATGCCTTAACCACAAAGAGATTTCACAAAAGTAAACTTATAAATTAACGTGGCTTGATGTAGTACGTCATATTGTAAAATTACTTGTATTGTAAAATGGAACATATCACATAAAGTCGCGTCAATTTGTGAATTCAGTTTTATGAAATCTATTTGTGACTATAGTACTACTTGGCTGGTTTTGATGATTGAAGTTTATGCCTTTTGTTTTCTGTGATGCGTAAACTTGGATAAACATGGAAGCCATATCCTTGGGTAGGACATTCTCTAACTTCTCAATCATTACCAAGTGGGAAAGTATACTTGTTCTGCTTGATACGTAACCCAGAGGAATAACTCGTGTAGTATTTTGGACAACCGAATTGTCCCAAATTGTTTATAAATGGACAACAGTGTAACCTGGAAAGGTCAAAAAGCATGCGTTGAAGCGGTCATTGAAGAGTTCCGAACAGAGCGTGCTATACTTCTTTCTCTTCCACCATTTCTCTATGATCTCACTTGGATTCTTAGAACTTCTCTTCGATTTTTATTATATCTGCTTTGATGGGTAGGTTGAAGCCTGAAGGTCTGGATTGTTCCAGTCTGATAAGGTTGGCTGTGATTTGGGTACGTAGTACTTCAGAATATCTCATTATTATTTATTATTTTTTACAAAATTTTAATTATTTTTTATCTATTTTTTACTATTATTCACAGAATAACCGATAATAAATTACAAACTTATATAGTCAGTTGAGGAGATCGAGGAAAGGTAGTGGGAGGGGGGCATTGTGGTGCGATCGAGTGCCTCTAGTGGTGTAACGGACCTTTTGCTAGATATCAGGCAAGCAGTGTAATTAAGCTAAAATGCTCTAATTTGTGGAGGCATGCAGAACTTTGGCAACGATGAGGTCACGGAAGGATGCTTTGTAAAAAATATAATATAAATAATAAAATTTAATTCTTGTAATCAATTTAAAATTTTAAAATAAGTAGTGATTTCATATAATATCATAACATAAATCTTCGAATTTCCATTATACACTTTATTTTATTAAATTAAATATTTTACGTATTAGACTCACTAATTAAGAAAAAGTCTGACACACACGTGAAGTAGAGTGCTAATAATATAATATAAATTATAAAATCTTTTTTTTATTTAATTTGTTAAACTTTTAGAATAAATAATATTCCACGTATTTGTGGTCAATATTGTGGCCTGGGATGCTTTTACCGGTCTCATTGCCATTGGGCTCTGTCCGGGGTCCATCGCAAACTACACTACTTTCAGGACGCAGACCTTCCGTGATTGAGTATCAATTTATTATATTTTAATAAAAAGAATTAAAGATTTATTACTTCCAAAATTGAATTATTGATAATTTTAAATCGAATGGAATAGCTCAAGATATCTAGGGATCGAGTATCTTCGGTTTCAGTTCAAAACTATTGACAGTCAGCCACCTGTAGTCTGTCATACGGTATGATTGAGTGATATTGTAAGTACATGTACCAAGCCAAACTGTTCGAAATTAGAACTGCCTGCATTCATCACCCAGTACGAAAAAGTCCAGAAAATTGCCGCTTGAATGCTTGGCTTCACCGGTAGTACTTGCACGTGCATTCCCATCTGACGTAGCCCAAGACGACAATAGAGAGTATTTTTTGGGGATATCTTCTGTTTTTTTAGCATGTTCTTTTGTTGTTTATCTTACCTCTTTTAGCTACTGATCATCGAGGTCTTCTAGTAATGATTAAACAGTTCTTGTCCAAGTAGTAGTAGTACTCTACTACTAGACATATATATATATGAAGATAATATAATTAATTCCTTATATATATATATATATATATATATGAAGATAATCTAATTTCCCAGTTGGAAAGAAGACTTTCACAGGTATTTGTAGTACAATTCACAGAACTACTTATCCTACCGATCGATAAATATTACACACACACACACACTTCCCTATTGGATGGGTCGTCATTAAATCTACCACATGCATGCATGCGATCACACAGTTACAATCCGTGATAATTGAAGTTTGAACTCCTTAATTTGTTAGCATTAATTGCGGCAAGCAAAGTACTCCTAGCTAGCTAGGCTACCAATTTTCCACGACCTTATAAGAAAATTAATGATCAAGGAGAGGGATGGGTTTATTGATCGGTTGCGACTGATCATCATCAAATAATCCAATCTTTTGGCTCTCATGAATTTAGACGTTCTTTCAAAATAATCAAGTCCACTTTACTGCTACTTCACGTGCATTTTCTCCTGTTTGCATGCTGCGAGATTCAGGATTATTCAAACCATGCATTTAGTTAATTAATTGGTAACTCCATATGGACAAGCTTTAAATTCCAAGTTTGGAAGATCATGCGACTTTATCAATAGCTAGGAACTTTGGCATCAATAACCTATTTAATTTGCTTGAGTAGCTAGGATCGATATCACTTGTGGTGAAGCCAACATGTTCTATTAATATATGTCATGTCCAACTTGGTCCCCACCAGAGAGTTATTGATCCTGAATCGTCGATAAGATCCAAAACAAGCCCACTTCCAAAACCACGTCTTCTATCCAATCAGCACATGGTTTTGGTTCAAACACAAAAGTACTTCACCTTCAACCAAGCTCAGGTTAAGTTCCCGTGCCAGTCTACTCATGAATCATAACCCTATACTGCTATATATATATATACCCTAGTCCTAGACGTTGTTATAATTTGTAGCTTGTCTATCGCCAATCTTGAAGAAAGAAAAAAGAGAAACCACCATGGTCAGCTTGAAAAAACTCATTGACATGGCAAGGAAGTGGAAGAAAATGGCTGGCATTGGGAGGAGAACGATCTCACTCCCAATAATCCGCCATAGGGTGGCTGATAAGGGTCACTTTGTCGTATACACGACAGATAAGAAAAGGTTTGTGGTGCCTTTGGTTTATTTGCGCAGCAGAATCTTTAAAGAGCTATTTAGGATGTCTGAGGAAGAGTTCGGGCTGCCAAAGGACGGGCCAATCACGTTGCCATGCGATGCGGCCTTCTTGGAGTACGCCGTCTTGGTAGTTCAAAGGAGCGTCGCTGTAGAGGCGCTAGAGAAGGCATTGCTGGTGTCGATAGCCTCTTTGCAGTGCTCGGCAACTGCAGAAGAGTTGAGTTATTATCGTCAAATATTTATCCATGGCTTCTGATCGATCATGCATGCAGCATGCATTCAGCTCGCATTTATATATACATGATCAAGATAACTTTTTAAGACCACATTAACATTGAAGATTACATTTTGCTTTCCCTTGTTAATACAACCTTGATTTAATAAAGATCTTGTACTTTTTTGTTGTGAAAGATGGAGAGTTTAATCCTTCTTGTTTGTTTATAAATTGGGTCTCTTTTTGGTGGACGAATTTCATTGAGTGGTGAACTGATCTATCCTTTAGTGTTGATGTGTGTCAACTTCTTAAATCTCAAACACTATCGGCCGACATGTCATGAGAGTTGAGACATCGTGGACGGTGGACGCGATCAAACTTGCTTTAAAACGAAAATAACAAGAAGAAAGAAAAGAAACAAAAACGGAAGAAGACATTGGGCGTGTTTTTGTAAGCTGAAATGTGGCCCATTTGCAACCGAATAGTTTCATACGTGCCTCTTGCCTATAAGTACTGAGGCACAAGAGTGGCCACATCCGATCGATTCTTCTTTTTCGTACGAGTAACACTCTTTTTATAACAAAAAAAATGAATTTCACTATAAAAACTATAAAAAAAATTCTATTTTATTAGAATTTACGTTTTTTATAACAGATTTGCACGAAATTTGCTTATCTAAAAATTGTATATAATATTATTTTTTAAAAAATACTTTAATCACAAAAAGATTAAATAAAAATAATCCTACAAATTGACGTGACTGAATGTAATTTGTAAGATCGTAAAATTACTTTTATTATAAATTAGATCTAACGAATCAGATCAAAATACGTCAACTTTTAAGATTTTTTTTTATGCAACCCACTTCTCTTAGTCTTTTCTTATTTATGCAAAAATTAAGAACCCTTTAGTTCCATGAGACATGTCCAATTTAGTTGAGATAGCCAAAATTCTCTACTCGATTTATAATCTTTGTTGAAAAGAAAGAAACCGCCGTCTGCAAATTTCAAATAGATTATTCTCATATGGAAGATGGTAATATATATATATATAGAGACATATATATGCAAGAACCATATGACTCTATTTTGTCAAAAGATATATATTTTTTTAATCTATCTCAACTTGACCTAACAAGCTAGATGAATCGCGTCACTCTAACCATCTATCTAATACTGAAATTTATTCTCTCTACCATCCCAAGGTGTTATTTTCTCTCTACCAAAATACCCAACCATTTCAGCCTCTCTGCCAAGAGGGGGTGGAATTTTGGCTCTTCCCTCCCTCCCCATGTCTGGCCTAAGTCGGAACTGTCCATAGATTTTTTTTTTCTATTTTCTTTAGTTTTCTGTTCATAGCACCAAAATGTACCGATTTGCTACTTATTGGCTTCCTACGACTGCCACGCACCCCACCATCAAATTCTCTCACCGTCGATCTGTCGAGTGGTAGAAGAAAAGCAACCAAAAGAGTGGCACGTGTGTTTCATGTGCCGCCGTGCCATAAGGAGTTTGATGCCACCACATGCGGCACCATCGGGACCAGAGGCTTCAGATCTCTCAAATCCGACCTTTACCTTCTGTCCAAGAATGGTGCATGAGCTACACACGCCTTCACAGCCAGTGACGGTCATTCGCTAGCAAATCAACCCATCTTCCGGTTGCTACTTTCTCATATTCCTGTTTTCCAAGGATCAAGATGAAGTGGTCGTGAAAGTTTCCTTCAACCAGTCCAGACCAACAAAATGTAGCACACAACAATCCACTGCCAAATCTTTTGCTCCAGATCTCTCTTTTTTATTTTTCTTGTGTTGCTTTTATTTAGTTTGAAATGATTGTTGGGACCTCCTACCCCATTGTATCTAGCATCTTGTAACAACTTAATTTATCTATGAAATACTTGCTTAGGAAAAAAAAAAAAAAATCACGTCACTCTTATTCAATCTTGTCTTGCTTAAAAATAATGTAATAGAATCTTTTCAAATTAGGATTGAAATCACCCTAATCTGAATTAAGCTGCACAAATTTGAATATTCTCACTCCAATTGGATTCTTTGCTCCTTTCTGATTGATATTTATTTCGTTGATGAAAATTAAACTAATGTTTGGTAGGCGAAGTTTTTTTTGTAATGCTATGAGTAATGCTAGTTATACAAATTTCATGTGTACTTTAAATTATTAAAAAAGTAAAGTTTTTTTCATGTATACTTTAAATTTCTTTTATCTATTTAAAAAAAAAAACAGGCCTGCCTACTCTGTATGTCAGGCGATAATAGGCTAAGTAAAGCAGAAAAACTAGTGATTCTGTATGTCAAATTGATGTAAAAAGTTCAAAATTGACTCTTTCCTACCATTATTTTCTTAGAAATAGTCTATAATTTTCTGTCCTAGTAAAAAACGAAAGGACGAGTAAGAGACAAGGTTAATTATAATCTTAGACGTCAATATAAAACGTAAACTCTTTTTTTTTTTCTAATTGCATTAGACTTTTTTAATGGCATGCATGTCCACACTTGTGAGGATTAAAATTCACGATCTCAAAGGGAAGATCAACGACATCTCGTACGTAGGGCTTGAATGATTCACCTTTCTCATCATCGTCTTTTTCTACAGTGGGAGGAAGTGAAATTGAGCAAAAACCTTCATACGAAAAACATATACACAATCAATTGTGTATGTGTGTGTATCACAATCAATTCGTTCGGGGTAGGTAAGCATATATATAATTTGAGAAATATTTTAATTATAAATATATTATATAAAATAATTTTACGAATTGACATATTTTTATATGATTTGTCAAATTATAAAATTATTTTTATTATAAAATAAATCTAACAAATTATATAAAATTATATCAATTTATAAAAAAAAATTTATATAATTTTTTTATAACCGTAACAATTCTCATATAATTTATCCAGGGCAACCAACAATCATCTCTGTTGACAATAATCTTGTTTTCATAATTTCAAACATTTTGACTTCAACACCATACCGTATCAGGCACTGCATATATATTAATACCTCCATGATTTTGGAAATTTTCAACCTTTCGAGAAGTTTGTAGTCAATTAGGCTGGACCCACGTCGTTCTGATCAAGTGACGTGTCTTCAGATCACAGCTTCTCGTGGCACGCAGCTTTCAATTCCTCCTTTCCTTTCGAAAAACAAATTACTCATATAATTTACAAAACTTAAAAAGACTTTTCTTTTAATTTGAAATTTTATAGCCTTTCCTTATTGTTTGAAATTTTTGCAATTTCTTTTAATTCATGTTGCCATTTTATTGCTTTTTTTTTTTTTTTGGGATCTGTAGGGGAAGGAGGGATTACAATTTTTCTTCCCACCTTGATCAATATTTTTAATATTATTGAATAGACTGTGCATAGAGTCCAGACGAACTAGCCCGGCGCAGGAAGGAAAAGAAAGCGAGGGACATACAAGTCTATGCGATCAATTTGGCTTAGCGCAGTGAGTCAACACGGTGGAGAAAGAGGATGGGAATAAAATAGTGAGAGAAAAAAAAAAAAAAAGAGAATCCAAGGAAATGGGGATAAGGAGTAATATATTAAGGTTGATTTGTGGAATTCTGGCACAATCCAAATTGTATGATTAAGTGATGAAAATTCTTTCATTATTTACAGTAGACCTTTATTTCTCAGTTCTAGAAGGGTACACGCCGGACACATTTTTCTTTTTTTTAATCATAAACTTCCTTGTATGTAAATAAAGATGTTACAATTGACTGTTGATTAAATTGGGTTATTCTCTTATTTCCTAACCAAGTTATACTGAGTCAACCTCGTGTATAATAGGGAATAATAAATTACAGCTTGTTATAGGACTGCATGAGTGGAGTGAAGAAACAAAATGGCCTTAAATAGTCAATAAATATTTTAAGACATCCATATTTTAATTTTTAATCATTGCGGTCCACGGGCTAGGGCCATGAACCATCATCAGACGGTTCACATTTAAGATAGTTAAACCATCTGTTAGCAAGGTTTAAATTATTTGCCCCACTCATGCATGAGAGAATAATAGGCCAGAATGATCAAACCAACTTGCAGGCAGCTACGTTTAGATGTCGAAGTGATCTTAAATAATTTGTAAATAACAATAAAAAAGTAATAAATAATAATAAAGAAATAGTAAATAATTTGTAAATAATAATAAAGTATCGCCTCCCAAACCAAAAACTTTCGTAATTCCAGTCCATCAAAGCAACAAACAACAACCAGAGATTAGGGGGAAAAAAAAAAACCCAGAAGCCGTGATTTACGGTTGGCTAAAATATCCTAACAGTGCTTGTGGTTGGTGAAGCTGACTGTATTCGTTACATCGCCAATGAAGTGTTTGATTGTCTCGTTTTACTTTTTTCTTCAGAACTCCGCGTAAATGCAGAGAGATGAGCCATCTTTCTCCTGCCATTTGCGTCTTAAGAGCAGCATATACATATTTTCATTTAATAGGAGGACTCTGTTTTATCTCGGTGGCAGAGGATTTGGCATAGAAAGTTCAACAGTCTAACAAAGACTAACATAAAAGGAAAACAGGTGACCTTCCCCTCCTTCATGACAAACGGGCATATGATTTTTTTTTTTCTTCTTATTTTTCGCTTTCACTCTCTCTTTTCGCCCACCAAGACATTCGGACATGGTCCAAGTCAGTCAGGCGAGAGCTTCACCACATCGCAACTGCACTAACGAAAGTTAAAAGATAACAAAAGAACATTAGTTTTACAGCGAATGCAGTTTAGTCCAATTCGGTATCCGGTAATTATATTGTAAACGCCGGTCAACAAAAGTTGTCTACCCAGAACCAAAGTCATCTCTCTCTAACCTATCCCTGTCCCCCTCAACTTGTATGTTGCCTTCCAAGTAATTTTCAATGTTCAACATGTTTTTTTCTCCAAAAGACTATTATATAACAATCAAAGCCCTGCTGGTCATGCAGTGTGAGGCGGGGGAGGAGATCAGGAAGAGAGGAGAGGAGTGAAGGAAATTGCAGTAAGCGAGGAAGAGATGGAAGAGGTGGTTGAAGAGAGCTCGACCATCTCTCCGAGACCTGGGATGGGCTCTGGGGCTCAGGTCGCGTCCGCCCCTCCCATGCAAACGCAGTACAATTCTCCGTCTTTGTCGAGAAAGCCATTGCTATCGATCGTCCCAGCTAATACAAATGCTGCAAACACTGCCGTGCCAAAGTCTTCTCACACTCCAAACTTCTTCACACCTTTGGGTAGCCCGATTAGGAGGGCTATCCAACTCACCAAGCTCGACCCTCAGGATGCTTGGCTTCCCATCACTGAGTCAAGAAATGGCAACGCATACTACGCTGCCTTTCATACTCTTTGTTCTGGAATTGGAATTCAAGCGCTTGTACTGCCTGTGGCCTTCACCATTCTTGGATGGTAAGCATCCAACCTCTCATGCATCAAGCAACTGTAAATTTGAAACCTACAATGTGGTCGATTGAATAGGCCAGTACGGATGCCATCCGGCCAAACTCTTATCCGAATTTAAGTAAGTTCGGATAAAAACTTGAGGGAATCTTGATCCTCCTACCTGTTATTAACAGATTTTACCATCAAGGAACCATGTAACAACAATTACAGACTCCCTACTCGGGCACTTTTGATGACGTGCGTTTTGTGCACTATATTATTTGCTATGAACTATTTGTTTGAATATTGGTAATGATGATATGCGGAACATTTTATCTTCACCGTCGAATTATACTTTAGTTGGTCAAGCTCCGAATTAATTGCTAGCGTTTATTGTCTTTGTCAGGTTTTTAGGCCACATAGCACATTTCTTTACATATCATGCATGTTGTGGCAGAGCAGTTCCTGAAAGCTAATTAATTGACTTAGTAGTTGTAGTGAAACTGCACAAGCAGCATCATTTGCTGGTCCAGCTAATTTTGAAAACACGGTTCCTTCTGATCATAACCTCCTTTTCTTTGATTGCAGGACTTGGGGCGTAATAAGCTTGACAGTGGCGTTTGTGTGGCAGCTTTACACGCTTTGGCTGTTGGTGAGGCTTCATGAATCCACTGAAACTGGGATGCGTTATAGCAGATATCTCCAACTTTTCAGCGCGACTTTTGGTTAGTTATACCTTTATACCTACAGATTTTACTCTGTTTTCTGAGCAGTTCTTTGTGTTTATTCATTCATGAATAAATATAGCCATTGATTAAGCTTCGTTGACAATTGTGTAATCCTCTACAGGCGAGAAAATGGGGAAGATCTTTGCCCTGTTTCCAGTAATGTATCTATCAGGGGGCACATGTGTTGCCCTCATAATCGTTGGCGGTTCAACCACGAAACTTTTCTACCAAATCGTGTGTGGCGGTCATGGCTGCACAGAAAAACCGTTGACAAATGTAGAGTGGTACTTGGTGTTTACATCTGCTGCGGTGGTTCTGTCTCAGCTGCCCAACTTGAACTCCATTGCTGGGGTGTCTCTAATTGGTGCAATCACAGCCGTAGGGTACTGCACTATTATGTGGCTGGTGTCCGTCACGGAGGGCAGGCTTGATGGTGTTTCTTATGATCCAATCAAGGAGAACGAAAATATGGCTACGATTTTCAGCGTTCTGAATGCACTTGGTATCATGGCTTTTGCTTTCAGAGGCCATAACCTTACTCTTGAAATTCAGGTATATAAATAAATCTGCAATAAAAGAGTAGAGTTATCCTAGTAAAATTTTTATAATAAAAGTATATTTATAAACTAATATGATATGTTTGATCTACTTTTTAATAAAAGTAATTTTATAATATGAAGGTAATAAAGACTTCATAAAAGTAAATTTATAAACTGATATGACTTTCTATGATACATTTGATTTACTTTTTAATAAAATTAACTTTATAATACAAAGGCAATAAAATTTTCACAAAAGTAAAGTTACAAGCTGATGTGATTTTATATAATATATTTGATTTACATTTTAATAAAAATAATTTTACAATATAATATATCATATCAATTTATAAATTTATTTATGAATAAAACATTTCGTCGATAGATCAATAATCCGTGAACCATGATCTCCCTTACTTTTCTTTTAATAGCATAAATCACGACAATTTTTTTTTTTTTCACTTATAAAAACATCAGATATGCAGTTCGGGGCCAAACCATTTTGCTCGTGAACTCATTTATATTACAAAATAATTGAACGTTTTGACTTTGGTATTGAAAAAGTAAAAATTAGCTTTAGCAAAAAGCAAAAACGTCGTCCATCAAGTTAGGAGGAAGGTTCGGTAGATAAAGAAAGGATACAGTTATAAAGAATATTTTATAAAAATAAATTTATAAATTAATATAATTTTGTATAAAAAATAAATAATCTAATATACCGTCAATTTATAATTTATTTTTATAGAATTTATTTATAGTCAAATCATTTTCTCACGTAAATAACACAGGGCTCATTTTACTGCAGGCAACCATGCCTTCGAACGAGAAAAATCCATCACACGTGCCAATGTGGGTAGGGGTGAAGGTCGCTTACGCAATCATCGCAGTGTGCTTGTTTCCCCTAGCCATCGGAGGATATTGGGCTTACGGCCACAAGGTAATTAGAACATTCTCGATTGTCCCAGATTAAGTTCATTTTAAATTACCTAAAAAAAAATTCTTTTTTTTTTTTTTTTTTAAATATTGACAGATCCCAGCAAACGGTGGGATGCTAACGGCAATTTATAAGTACCATGGACGTGACACTTCCCATTTTGTGTTAGCATTAACAAGCTTATTAATCATAATTAACGCCGTGACATCGTTCCAAATATACGGCATGCCCATGTTCGATGACATGGAGTCCAAATACACCAAGAGGAAAAAGAAACCATGCCCATGGTGGCTGAGATCTGTGTTCAGAGTGATGTTTGGGTACGGATGCTTCTTTGTGGCAGTGGCAATCCCGTTCTTGGGCAGCCTGGCTGGTTTAATAGGAGGGGTTGCAGTGCCCGTCACTTTTGCCTATCCATGTTTTCTGTGGTTGAAGATTAAGAAACCCAAGAAATATAGCATGATGTGGTGGCTAAATTGGGTGCTTGGACTTTGGGGCTCGGCTCTTAGCGTGGTGCTCATCGCTGCTGGGATTTATGTTGTCATTGACACTGGCGTTGAAGTTAGCTTTTTCAAGCCTCACTAGTCCATACATGAACGTACAACATTAATTTGGATTGTATTATTGGTCGGCCTCTAGCCGTACGTTTAGTTTTACATTTTTCATTGTAATGAACTTTTGTTCATTTCTGATCCTTTCAACCTTTCTTAGTTTAACATGGCCTCGTTCTGATAGTATATGGGTATCTCCAAATGTCATTTCTCACTGTAGCTATTCATCATTTTATCATATAATTCCACGTACATTTGAGACTCATTTGGGCCGTTGTTGAAGGGTATGTTAATGGTGAAAAAATTGTACAATAGGTTGAAACCGGAAAAAGAGTCATTGTAACTCCCTCTTCTCAAGGGTTAAAAGTGTTAGTAATTTTCATAAAATATAATCAATAATATGAAATTAGTATTTATTTCATAAAAAGAATTGTCTAATAAGTGTCTTCTAAAAATATTTAATGAATAAATTGAATAAACTTGTGCCAGAAAAGAAGTCTAAAATTAAATCAACTGCTCATTCTAATCTTGGCATGCCTGCTTATGTTCATCATCCTCACATGGGTGGTCAAAAACATGAAATAGACTAAAATGAGTCGAAAACTCAGTAAGAAATTCATCACAACGTAAATGTAATAAATATAAGAATTTTCATACTTAGAGCTTAAATCATTACTGTTTATACTGATACTTATGCTATGTATGAGTGATTTATTTGAATTAACTGACTGATCTAATTTATCTGAATGATCTGACTGGTCAACACACTTAATCTTCTGTGCAAGGTTGTGTACTGGCCCACGTCCCGCTACAGCAAGGGGAGTTGCTGATAGTATTCTAGTATATTATGGTGGACCACGCTTGAGTCCTTGGCCTACACATCCACCTTGAAACTGCATTAGTACCATGCATCTGAATGATCATTTAATTAAACTGATATGATCTTATCTTGCACTTGAACTTAAGATAGCTTACGTGTCTTATGCTATGTGAAATGCATGATATACATACTGATATAAACAACTGTAAATTTCTGAATCTGAACATGATGTTGAATGACATAATCATATGCTATGCTTGGTGACATGCTTGCATATGACATGAGTAGTACATAAAAAATGACTATCAAAGAATTAGCTCTAATAATAATTTATACAAGCTAAATTGTGACGATCCTAATTTGTGATCAAATTACTTACCTCATATCGCAAATTCCAAAATCTCATTTTGTAGATCGTTACCTATACAGAATACCATATGTTACTAATTTTCTAAAAAAATGTCGTGACATTCTATTTAATTAAATTGATATCATAGGGAATAATTTAAAAAGAATAATTTAATAAATATTCTTATATATGCTAAAATTAAGAAATAATAATATAATTCAAAAGTCACAACATATTCCTTTATTTTCCAATTAATAATATAGCATAATAATTTAATCAAAATCCAAAAAAATAACCATTGGAAATTCATTCTACTAATTAAACTTGATGACTTGAGATGACTTGAGATGAGCTGAGATTAGTTGAGATGGATTGTGAATAGTAATGAGATGAGTTGTGAATAGTAGTGAGATTTGTGAGTTAAAGTTGCTGAATAGTAATGAATAGTAGTGAGATGAGTTGAAATGAGTTGAGATGAGCTGAGATGAGCTGAGATGACTTGCGAATCCAAACAAGCCTTTAAAATTCAAATCCTTGTAATGTATTATTGTAATCAAATCCTAAATGAATACTTAATATAATTTAAACTGTATACAAGGAATAAGTGTCAACTATATGCAATAAGGACCAAATTAAAACCAAGTTAACATATTATATCTGTAAGTAAAAATAGGCCGACGTAAAGAGACATGTTTTAAACACATTTTGTCATTCCCACACAAAAGCTAATAACGTACCACTCCAAAGATTTCTAGAGACTTTTTACAAAAGCTAAAAAATTTGAGTCAAAAATGTTGGAGGGCATTATTTTGAAATAATCAAAAAGCTTGCAGGGCTTATGTGAAAGCTGATTCACGAAAAAAGTTCAAATAGTAGTTTTATAATTAACTAAAAAGCATGAGTTATCGAAAAATTGAGCTAAGATAGAAATTGTGATATACGACAAAACTAAAAGGGCAACAATGAGATTACAAAAACAATGAGGCTTCAGCTTCTAGAGACTTTTTATATTGTGTGAAGTGTAATTTGGTGATATGTAAAGAGGTGCAGGTCTTTATTGGACAAAGCTGAAATAAAAGTGAAGGAGATCTGACATAAATGTACGAAAACATAAAGAGACAAACATTGGAGAAGAAAGGCATCATGCGAATCAATGAGGTGCTCAGGCTTACTGTGAGATAAAGCAGAAGCCGTGCGACGAAGAATCTGGGTGGTTGGACAGAGATCAACGACGATAAAGCTTTGGAAGTAGAAAAATATTATTAGACCGAAGAAAATGATGGTGAAAGAAAACAGAAATATCGACCCGGTCTTACCGAGAGGATGCCGGAGTGCAACGGTAGTAGCTAGCTTCTAGAGATCAATGGCGACAGAAACTCTAAGAGATAAGTGGGATCTATGTCGTTAGCTCGAGAAGGAGAGGGTCCAAACGGAAGAGAGTGTGTGCAACAATTCAATTCACTGAGGGACAACATGCGGTGGTGAGTTTGGTGAAGATTGACGGCGGTGGAAAATGCGGTGGGAGGCCTCTGTTTGTTGCAAAATATAGAGAGAAGAAAAGAACAAAAAAACAATTAGTCTTGATAGTAGTTACAGAGAAGGAGTTAGGTAGAGGAAGTGTGTAAATCAACGAGAACTTGCCACGAAAGAGATGGGAAGCAACGAAGTTGGATGACAATCTACACCAGTCACGGCTGGGGTCATGAAACAACTATAATAAATAAATAGATAAATACTTTAATAATAATGAGTAAATTTACTTTATAGTTTATTGTCCAAAATTTGAACCTGCATGTTACAGTCATTCTCAACCCATTAAAGCAGTTTAAGACTAAATGAGGCGGTTCGAAGTCCACGAGGGCGATTCAGAGCAGTGATAGAGTGACCATTCATACATCCACAGTAATGAATAAAAAATAAATACAAGAAATATAAATAAAGATGAGGACACATATATTTACGCGATTCACCATAAGGCTTATGTCCACAGATCATTTGGAGAGCAAATTCATATAATATGGATATTTTACAGTCTTTCATAGTTTCTTATTTCTCTCTATACTATGGAGGTCGGATACCTCTTTTCTGGAGAAGATAATATATTGTAACTCTCATTTTGAGGTTGAAGATGACCTATGTGTTCTCATAATAGTTGCTTAGTCATCGGAAAAAAGTCCAATTTTCATCCGATATGATCCCTCTTTTATAGTGTCCTATGAAAGTGGTGATGAATGACAGCTCTATCCTACTCCTCCCTTGCATGTCTAACTTGTTTTCTCATGTTTGTCTTTTTTCTCTCTTTTTCGTCACCTTTCTCTTCCCATTTGATATTTGTTTTTTATTGTCTCCTCTTTATATCTTCCCACTTATCTCTTAATGGTGAGTTTTTGATGAGCTGAACTTAATTTATCTGGTCCTACTATTTTTACCCCGGTACTTTAGGAAGCCCATTCCAAAGCATCATGGACGGCTTTGGGAACCCCAAGCACTTACTCTTACAAATTATTGTTTGGATATTACCTGTGTATTTGTATTTGTATTCATATTGAAGATTCATTTTTTATTTTTTTAAATGGCAGTTGGATGCATGCGCTCTTTTAAGTAAAAGGTGTATCCGAGTATTATACGTAGGAAAAAGCTACTTTATCTACCAATTGTTACCGCTCACTCGATCGATCAGGAAAAAAAAATTTAATTTTTTTTATTTAATGATTAAGAAATTGATTTTAAGTATATTAATATATTTTTTAAATTTTTTAAAAATATTTAAATATATTAAAAAAATATAAAAAAAAAATTAAAAAATAAACTAACGGTCAAATAGAACAGACTACTCTGAACGGCAGCAACAGAGTAGCCTGACTCTTATATGTAACAGTACTGTCCAACAAAATAAAGGCCTTGGAATTGCAGGGGAGATAAAAAGAAGAAACGGAGCTCTGAAGGGGGGCCATAGAAAAAACAAACGGGTCCAACTCGTTAAGCCACTTACCAAATTAAACGCGATAGAAACCGATCGAAGATCAATGACCTATAAATACTAATAATTTGTAACGATCTAACAAAAATTTAAGCCATATCTGATAAGTTTACAATCTAAAAGAACTAGTTCAGCTATTGATCATGAATCCATTCGATCAATAAAAAATATTGGATAATAATTGCTTGGTGGCCACGCAGTGATAAATCGGTGACTTGATGAATATTAATCTGTTGCAGCAGCAGCAGCTTGCATGTTGGGTCCCTAGAATAAAAGCTTCACGTGGCGTTGAGGGCAAAGCAGCAGCTAGAAAGGATCGATGAAATGATTCCAACAACGGATAGATCATGATCGAGAAAGAAATAATTATAAACCAATTAATTACGGTAATTCGTAATTCGATTGATCAAAGACAGGATCAGTGCTTTTGAGGAGCAAATATATGAGGGACGTTTCTTTTTTGCCATGATCAGTTCAGACTCAATCAAATCTAAATCCAATTCAATTCCACTAACTACATACGTACACTCAAAAGCTCCACATGTTATGATCTATTGAGGAATAATATGTATCAATTATTATTTATTTTTACACTTTACATTATAATTTCTTTTTTTTTTTTATAAGATATGGGGTGTGGGATGTGGGGTATGGAGTAATGAATATGACTGATTAGAAGAACTTTTCATGATCTATTTTTTTATTGTTAGAAATAAACTATTATGAAGAATTCTATACACCAGTCACTATTTATTTTTACACTCCATATTTATAATATATTTTTTTTTATAAAATATACATGTATTTTTCATAAAATATGAAGTGTAAAATAATGAATAATGATAGATAAAAATATTTTTTCATTGTATCAACCAATTGGTTCTGCCAATTAAGCTAATTTATGGTAGATAAAAGCAGCCCACTAGCCTGTGGGGACAGTCAAACATCCACTTTTGTTTTTTATATATATATATATATATATATATTTTAACCCTCATTACTCCCACTTAATTAATCCTCGAAGCTGCCCTACTCAGCATCCACATCAAGATCATACAATATTGGAAACCAGAACCACCTTAAATTTCTATACATGCACGTGAGATAGAAATGATATTTATAATTGTGAGGGTATAAATGTAATAAATTATTTTAAAAAAATAAATATAAAATTTATATAAAAAATTTAATTTTTCAATAATAAATTTTATTATTTTTTAAATAGATTACACAACACTTTATAATTATATATAATATTACTTTATATATAAAGACTGGGTGATCACTACTACTGCAAGGTCAAAACTTTCAGAAGACTCTCACACATGCAGTACTACAAGAGAGCGAGGGATCAGAGAGTACGTACTGATCTATGTCTTTTGGCAGTAAATTAATAGAGAAAAGATACTTATAATCGTGAATTATATAATCGTTACGTAATTATTTTAAAAAGAATAAATAAAATATGAGATCCATATGAAAAAATTAATTTTTTAATAATAAATTTTTTTTTTTTAAAGCGATTACGTGATAATTACGCATTTCACAATTATACGTAAAATTGCTCAAATTAATGGGTGGTGAGGTGCTGGTGGAAGTGAGCATGCGTCCGGTGATGATAACTATTAGGAATATTAAGGATGTCACTCATGAATCCGCTGCAGTCCCACAAATTCCTCCTCGATTCTTGCTATATATTTTATTGTGTCTTTACTTTCTATGTAAATAACCTTCCTTCCTTGTACAAGTGTCTATTCTATTAATATACAAAGTGGCACACGTACGTATTGTGGTGACCAACAATTCATCCAGATGTCCTGCTGTCGTTTTATGGAACCAGAGCATTAGACTCGCGACATTTTTTTTTTTCATGGCATCCTCAATCTCTTCGGCCTCCATCTCATCTCATTCTTCCAACAACACTTTTGTTGCCAATAGTGTCCGCCCTATACCGATGAACATTCACAACTCTGGTGACGATTAAACTCACCAAGAATAATTATTTGCTTTGAAAGGCGCATGTTGTATCTTACTTGCACGGCCAATAACTCTACGACTATGTAGATGGAAGTATCCCTTATCCTCCAACATTGATCCAAGGGACATCTTCAAGTGATACCACTCCAACTCTCATCACAAACCATGCATGTGCACAATGATTTCAACGTGACCATGCTCTCCTTGATCTTTTAATGTTTTCACTTTCTAAAAGCATCATAACTAATATAGTTGGTCCAACAAATTCCCATGATATATGGATGGCCCTTGAACGCATGTTTGCAACAAATTGTCAAGTTCGAGTTGTGCAAACAAGACTCAAACTTTCTACTATGAAGTCTCTCTATTTTTTATTATTTTCAGAACATTAAATCACTGGCAGATACTCTCGCTGCTGTTGGAGAGACTCTCAAAGAAACAGAAATTGTTTCCTATTTGCAGGCCGGTTTGGATTCCTCATACGACTCAATTGTCACTTCTGTATCTATTAGAGTGGATCCCATGTCTCTTGAAGAAGTCTTTGGACATTTACTCGCGTATGAACTTTGACTCAAACAACACTCTTAAGTTGAACTTTTCGTTGGCTCAGTCAACATGGCCACTCACAACAACAACAATACTGGACGTGGTCGCACTTTTAGCTCTCAAAGTCATCAAGGCAATAGGATCGTGGCCACGGCCATGGAAGAGGCTACAACAAGTACAACCATGGCCAATCAAGACCAACATGTCAAGTGTTTGGCAAAGCTGGTCATGTTGTTATCTCTTGCTATCACCATTTCGATTGTGCATACCAAGGTCAAATGCAATATGCTCAAATGCAAGCTTTTCTCACTACTCCACCGGCTCATTTAGACCACCATTAGTACCCGGATTTTGGATCAACAAATCAAATTACCCATGACTTCCAGAAGCTCAACATTCAAGCTGAGCCCTATACATGCACGGATCAAATCCAAGCAGGCGATGGCACAGATTTGGAGATTGCTCACATTGGGAAATCTCATCTAAAATCCACAAACTCTATTTTTCTTTTGAACAATGTATTTTCCTGGGATTAAGAAGAACTTAGTTTCTATTAAGCAATTTACTGGTGATAACTAGGGGTGTAAACTCAAATCGAAAAATTGGTCCGGACTGATCCGAAACTTGTTTTTAAAATGTAAAAATCGGCCGGTTCCGGTCCGATTTCGGGATTTTTTGGCCCGAACCGGACCGGTTGATTAAAAAAAATAAAAAATAATATTTTTATATATAAGTTTTATACAAAATATTTTATATATATTAAATATTAATATATATAAGTTTTATATGTAATGTATAATTATAAATTTTAATATGAAATTTTATATATAATATATATATTCATATATGAAATAATTTTTTATTATAATTTATAAATTATTACATAAAATGTTAATACTAAATCACTAAAAGTTTATAACTAATACTAATATATAACTTATAACTATACCAATAGTCTAATATATTAATAAAAATATAAAACAATTTTTTTTTAAATCAAAAAAATTTTTTTTAATAAACAAATTTTTAATGGCAAATTGTGAAAGTTATATTTTAAAAAAACCGAAAAACCGGACCAGACTGGAAACCGGTAAAACCGGAAGTACCGGTTTATGAGGGTAACTAGTGGGTAATCGGTTTTGAAAAATACAAAACCGGTACATACCGTTCGGTCTTAGATTTTATCTAAAACCGGACCGGTTACACCCCTAATGATAAAAATATTTTTGTTGAGTTTCATTGTGATTATTTTTTTTATGAAGGACAAGCGCACGGGGAAGGAACTTTAGCGAGGCAGGACTAAAAATGGGCTCTACTAATTTCCATCTTCACATTTCCCAAACATCTCTTCCCAATCCTTGACTTGTCAACGGGCTCTTACACCAGTCTGGCATGCAAGGCTTGGTCATCCTGCCTATCGCACTGGACTTGGAATTTAATGCTCTCATGAAAAATGGCACATTGACTCTTATTCCATATGACTCTAGCTTGAATATTCTTGGTAACAAATGGGTGTATCGAGTTTAAAAGAAATTTGACGACACTCTGGAATGTCTTAAAGCTCATCTTGTTGCCAAAGGCTATCATCAACAGGAAGGCCTTGATTATGATGAGACATTTAGTCCAGTTATCAAACCAACGACTATTCGTTTAATTCTTAGTTATGCCATCTCCAAGGGCTGGCCTATTCATCAGATTGATGTGCAAGATGCATTTTTGCACGGGTATATCACATAAGATGTCTATATGTTTCAACCCCAAGGTTATGTTCATCTTTAACTGCCGACTCATGTGTGTAAATTAAATAAGGCACTCTATGGCCTTAAGCAAGCTCATCGGGCGTAGTATTCTCGCCTAAGTGACAAACTCCTTGCTCTTGGGTTTCATCACTCTCAGACCGACACATCTCTCTTTATTCATCATGCTTCGGATGTCACTCTCTTTATTCTTATGTATGTGGATGATACTATCATCACCGACTCCACAACTCAAGTTGTTTCTTGAGATATTGACTCTCTTGGTTGTGAGTTTACAGTAAAGAAAATTGGCAATTTGCATTACTTTTTAGGTGTTAAGGCTACACCCGTTTCTGATGGGCTCTTCTTGTCCCAACGAAGTTACATTTTGAAGCTTCTCTCTCGCACACATATGTTGGAAGCCAAGCCTGTACTTCACCAATGTCAACCTCCACTCCATTATCTCTCTTTACTAGTTCTACGTGTTCCTATGTTTCTATCTATAGAAGCATGGTTGGCGCTCTTCAATACTTGTCTCTTACGCGCTCAGACATTTCATTCTCAGTGAATAAGGTATGTCAATTTATGCGTAATCCCACCGAGGTCCCTTGGACGCCAGTTAAGTGTATTTTTTGCTATCTCAAACAAACCATGAATTTTGGTCTTCTCCTTTAGCGTAGTTCCTCCTTTCAACTTTTGGTATATTCAGATGCTAATTGGGCCAGTTGTCCCGACGATCGAAAGTCCACCAATGGTTATTGTGTTTATCTTGGTCCAAATCTTATTTCTTAGAGTTCTAAGAAGCAACATACGATTGCTCGTTCAAGCACAAAAGCTGAACATCGTGCCGTCGCACATGCCGTTGCCGAGGTCATCTGGTTGCAATCGTTACTTCAGGAACTTGGGATTTTTCTTGCTCATAGTCCAATTTTATATTATGATAATATTGGTGCCACCTATTAGACTAGCAACCCGATCTTGCATCTCGCACCAAACACGTTGAAATCGACTATCATTCCATTCGTGAGAAGGTTCACCAACGTGCTCTTGATGTACATTTCTTATCTACTAAAGACCAAATTGCTTATTTGCTTATGAAACCACTAGTTTCCACGAGTTTTTCTTTCTTGAGGTCCAAGCTCAATGTCGTTGCCCCGCCCATTGGCTTGACGGGGGCTATTAGGAATATCAACGATGCATGCCACTCATGAATCTGCTACAGTCCCACAAATTCCTTCTTGATTCTTGCTGTATTTTTATTGTCTTTACTTTCTATTTAAATAACTTTCCTTCCTTGTACAAGTGTCTATTCTATTAATACACAAAGTGGCACACATATTGTGGTGACCAACAATTCATCCAAATATCGTGCTGTCGTTTTAATAACAAAGAGGGAAGAAGCAGAAATTTCGGCCATCTCCGCCCCAAAGATCCCTTGAATTAGCCGGCCATTTGCTTCGCTTTTGATGATGAGTTCTCCAATCGCCAGACCTATGAATTAAAAAAGCCATTATTATAAGCATGCAAGGCTGCAGCTGCTTGGAAGAAGCTGATCATGTTGGCGGCCGCTTCATGCATGACAAAGCTAGACCAACAGGATGCTTGGCTTCCCATCACGGAATCGAGGAACGGTAACGCTTACTACTCAGCATTTCATACTCTATGTTCCGGAATCGGGTTTCAAGCCCTTGTTCTTCCCCTAGCTTTCACTTCCCTCGGCTGGTAAGTTAATCTGCATGCTCCTTTTGTCCAGGCTGATTATATATAATAATTATCGTAAGTGTAAAAAAGAGAGTAAACGATTTTGAATCCGATTGCGTGATCAATCGATCTCATCATGCATATATATATATGGTTATATAAAATGAAAGATAAAAACATCAGTACTTGGCATGCATGCATGTAAATGCCTGATGGATGTAAGATCATCCATATACTGTCGAATTAGAGAGAATTGTTCGGACGACATAACCTTACAGAGAATCATACATAATTCTAGTGAATCACATAAAGATTTAAGTTTTTAATTAAATAATATATAGTATGAGATCAAATTAAGTTGAGTTGAATCGTACAATTTTTTAAAGATAATTTGAATTTCTCTTTTATTTATTTCAGGACTTGGGGAATTTTATGTCTTTCGCTGGTTTTCATATGGCAGATGTACACCCTGTTGTTACTAATAAAGTTGCATGAATCGGAATCAGGGACGCGTTATAGCAGATATCTTCGCCTTTCCACGTTAGCTTTTGGTACGCACGAATCACGATCAATCATCTAATATATTGATTAAGCATGCATGCCAAATTAATCATACGTAAATGTACGTCTTCAATGCATGGCTATACTCAATACACTACGTATATATGTTTACAGGTTTGTTTTATACGGCCATATCCACGTTACATGCATGGCAACCTTGAAAGACATGACATGAAATTAAGAAAAAACTTTTATATGTGTTCAACTATATATGTGTTCATCATACATGATTGAAAGATAATATAAACATTAAACAGCGCATGTTTAATCACCAGGATTCCAAATCTATCTCATGATATATATATATATATATATATTAATATAAAGCTAGACAGCTTTATCAATCACCAATATTTCGAATTATTTTGGTGAAACGTGTAATGCTACGAGTAGATCAGCATCCATATCAGTCAAAACAACATGACTACGTACTCTTGCTTTCTTGCGTGTGGTGCTAATTGATTATATAAAGTTATACATGCATGCATGCATGCATGTTGATAAAAGTTTCTAATTGCTTATCTTTTTCATACTGTTAATTTGTTTCTTTTATTTGTTTATCCTAAGCTTTAATTTCTTACTGTTGGGACGTACGTTAAAAAGTTTAGAAAAGTCATGTTATATTACCGTACTTTTTGTTATCATCTTTACGCTATTCTGATTTTTAAGCTAATTGAAAAATTATTTATCATTTATTACTTTATGTCATTCATTAATTATTAATGGATGATACACATATATATAAAGAGATAATGAGCATTGAGAATTAAGAAAATGATGGATAGAATTTTTCCTTGACAAAGTAGACAAGCACTCCCAAAGTTATCCAAAGATTATTCATCCATTCTAAAAGCACGCATTAAACCATCTTTAAAGTGGAATTAGATCACACTTTAGAGCGGGGTCAAGTTCATAACGTACATTATTTATTATTTATATATCATATTAAATCATTCGTTATCTTAAAAGGTTAAACAATTGTGTTCAGCTTAATTAACATTTGGTTATTATGAGTAATGCTATACTCTCTATATTCACATCTCATTTTCATTCTACTATGTATATAATAAGATGTAGTACATTTATAACTATTAGATGATAAAAAATCATCTAATAAATGATCATCTAATAGTGATAATTAATGTGTCACATCTTACATAGGGAGATGAAAGTGAGATGGTACTGTGGTATATATAATTTTTTTTTCATCCTCTTAATTTGTCCCTGTTGTTTACTAAATAAATTTACTAAATATATATCAATCTATAACAGGTGAGAAGTGGGGGAAACTGCTCGCATTGTTTCCGACCATGTATCTATCAGGTGGCACATGTGTGACCTTAATCATGATAGGAGGAGGGACCATGAAAATCTTCTTCCAGATCATTTGTGGGGACACATGCAACATAAATCTACCGACGACAACGGAGTGGTACGTGATTTTCACTTGTTTTGCCACTGCTCTGGCTCAATTTCCCAATCTGAATTCGATTGCCGGAGTGTCCCTCATCGGAGCTGTTACTGCCATAAGCTATTGTTGGCTGATATGGGTAGTCTCTGTCGTCAAAAGTAGACCCCTGGGGGTCTCATATGACCCACTAACTGCAAAGTATTTTGATGCAAAAAGGCTCTTCCCCATTTTCAATGCTTTTGGGATTATTGCCTTCACTTTTAGAGGCCACAATCTCGTCCTCGAAATACAGGTAAATTTCCCTATTCTGTATTCTATGATCATCATCAATTTAATAGTACATAGTTACCTATTAAAGTTGGTTGTTAAGAATATAATATATATAATTAAATGTATATTTTTTCTATCGATTTAAATTTTTAGAACAATTGGTGATTTCACGTATATATAAGAGTGCATTATATTATTAGAATTCATATATGGCATATATATAGCATGGTTAGAATGAATTTTTAATAAAGTTTTGAATTAAATCATATTTTAATAAATGGGTGTCATTGCAAATGCAGGGAACTATGCCATCGAACGCAGAGCACCCATCGCGTGTACCAATGTGGAGAGGAGTGAAGTTTGCGTATGCAATTATAGCAATGTGTTTGTTTCCCATTGCCATTGGCGGCTATTGGGCTTATGGAAATTTAGTGAGCACCTAACCCTCCAGACTTTTTATAGTGCAATACTGGGAACATTGTTACTCGATCGGTCCGGGCTTAATCTACATGACAAACTGATCTGAAGCAAAACAACTAACGATTTCTGCTTTATTGCCAGATACCTAATGGAGGGATGCTCAATGCTTTGTACAAATACCACGCGGATGACACACCAAGATGGCTCTTGGGATTGACAAGCTTACTCGTGGTGATAAATAGTCTCAGCTCATTCCAAATTTATGCAATGCCAGTTTTTGACAATTTGGAGTTGAGGTATACCAGCAAAGTAAACAAACCCTGTACATGGTGGCTCCGATCAGGGTTCCGAGCTGCCTTTGGTTGTCTTGCGTTTTTCATAGCAGTGGCGCTACCATTCTTGCCAAGCTTGGCGGGATTGATCGGAGGGATATCGCTGCCAATCACCTTAGCATATCCCTGTTTCATGTGGATACTGATCAAGAAACCTCAGAAATGTACTGGAATTTGGTACCTCAATTGGGTATTGGGAGTATTGGGAATGATTATTAGCATTCTTGTTGTCACTGGAGCAATTTGGAATATAGTGACCATAGGAATAGAGATCCACTTTTTCAAGCCCAAATGAGTAGTAAAAACAAAACAAGAAGGTGCAAAGGTTCAACGTAGCTCAGGCCTAGTAGTTGCTCAATGCGTGTGAAATTGAGGAACTGCTCCTACTCAGAAGTTAACCACAGGGAAGTAGCTTCAAATATCATTGTAAAAGAGAAGCAAAAAAAAAAAAATTTCGGAACAACTTCCCCTGTTCTTGCCCTCTTGGGTTTCCAAACTGGCCCGCTTGACCTACAAGAGTAGAATAAACATTTTGCTCAGAGGACATGAGACAATGGAGTTGTTTTCAACAAGATTTTCTGTATAATTGTAATGATGCTTTAGAAACTGTGCAGAGTTACTGGAACTTGCTTGCTTGTGATGTACTTAATCAGAATTCTCAGAGGCATGGAGTGTTTGGTTTGTAACTATTGGTCAGGGACATAAGTCTAGCGTCTTTATATGAGAGAACTAATCCCCAGCTCAATGACCAGCAGCCAACTTCAAAGCTTCCTTACTAATTGCACGCAATCCTTACTCGCATGGAAATAGTCAATTATCTCAACCTTTTGGGTGAAAGACCAAAACAAAAGTGGCATACCTTCTACCTCGACAGAGCATTTGGAGAGGGGGTTGCACTTTGCTTTCATGAGATACATATGTGGCAACTACGGTTAATACAAGCCATGGCTTCTTTTTCAGTATTCGCATACGATGATAATCACTTACAGAGGACAACCTTGTCTGACATGATTGTATCAAACAAGCAGTCATCTCATTCCAAATGGAACTCAGGGAAAAAAGGAATAAAATTAAAAAAAATACCAGTTTTGACTACATCATGTATACAGGAAACTGACAGCAAGAAAGAAGAAGCCATTAACACGACTACAATCCATCATTCAGTCATGACACCGGGATTATCAACCTCGAGGATAAACCAGTTTGATCAGCGTTGTTGGCGCAAACCCGTCATTATATCCTTTATCTTCTTTAGGTGCAGTACTTCGTCCAGAAACCAAAAAAGAAGCCGGACCAAATTGCAATGATCAAGAACGTATTACAGTAAAGTTGGGGTTACTATAAAAAAAATAAAAATAAAACGACTACATATAGTTTCACATTGACAGAGGAAGAAGCATCCTTCGCTTCTTTTTCCTGGCCAATCTCACTTGCTTTGTAATTTTCATACATAAAAGGAAAAGCATCGTGATGCATACTAGAATAAAAGCAAGCCGCATATGCCTAAAATATAGAGAAACTGCAGAAAAAACCAGGAAAGCTAGAATAACAAGTTCCCATATTACAAAGATCACGACATCCACCCTGCATCCAGAGGAGGAAAATGGGTAAAAGTATTATCAGAAGTCATGTTATCCAATAAATACTAATCCACAGAATAATCAGAAAAAACTGAAAGAGCTCATGCAAATTAGAACAAGTCCACTCGCATCCATTGCGAGAAGAAGTTCCATAAGAAAAAGGGAACTTTTCAAGAAATCAGAAAATTTCACTAGTGAGAAATCAAATTCAAAAATTGCAAGAAGCAAGATACTCAATTAAATTTTTGGGCAATGTCCACTCACATCCATTTGCAGTTGACCTGCCTGCATATTTATTAAATACACAGTTCAGCTGCATATTTATTAAAAAAAAATTAATCCCATGATATCCTTATTCATTTTCTTTGTGCCGTTGTTTTCTAGAGGGTAGTCCATTAAAAAACATTCAATATAACGATTAACATCATGATGCTAGTTGTGTCATTCAAAGTGTTAATATGCTTAGTTCCCCTAACAATTCAGTTTCTGCTAGAACAAACTCAAAATGAAGTTAAACAAAAAACTTGTTCTTTGAATCAAGTATAACCCAGGTCACAAACATCATTTATTCAAATGAAAGCTCCATGGATAATAATGAAGAATATCCATTTAATACCAAGCATGTCGTGTTTTGGTCGTTTCACATGTCAACCTAATCTTTTTGGTAACGAAATAATAAATAAATAAAAATCCATGTTTTATACTAAATCGAATAATGGATACTCTCCATTTCACTTGAAATGAAAATGATTCTATTCCCATCGAAATAACAAGTAAGAACTAAGGGACAGACTCAGAACTAAGCCTTCTGAGTTATGAACGTCTACTCTTTTTTTCTTTTATGCTTTAACATCGTAATATCTTGATGCTTTCTGATTCTATCTAGACATATGTGTACCATAGTGCAAAAACGCCAATAATAGTACTCTGGCGCATCAATTATTTTTTTTTATGGTTGCAGCTGAATGATTAATGCTTCATAAGTCAAGCACGGATAGATTGTATCCACGAGAATAGCTAGCGTGCCTAAATTACGATTCAAACAAACAGCCAATGTCATGCAGTTTGAAGTTCAGGGCTTCATAAGAACAGAGGAATACAGGATACAGGTGTACTAATTCATGCTGAGGTTTTAAAAATCAGACTGGACAGTTGAACTAGTTTGATCACGACCAGCCCTAAGCCTGCTCTGATCATACCCTATTAACAAAATGGCCAAAAATGAGACATGAGCCATTTTGCAGATGACCAACATGTGATAGCAGTAACCAAATTGGAAATCTCTCTCTCTCTCTCTCTCTCTCTCTCTCTCTATGCCGAACCTCCACAAGGTAAGGCAAGGGCCCCATTTTCCTAGGGACTGGACCCCGGATACAAGACCCCACCCACCAAAACTGTGTACTAGGTAATCCAAGGCAACTCCTAGTACGAAATCAAACCCAGGATGTCTACAGCTCATCCCATGCCGGCCCTCGACCACCAGGCTGCACCTTGACAGATCAAGTTGAAAATCTCATCTAGAAAGATATGCCAACAAATATATATGCCATCTACTCTTCATGCAATAATCTTAGGCTTCATTTCACCTGCAAATGTTATAGCCCCCCACATATACCTAAGGCTTAAAAACCCCTTCGGTTGCGAGTAGGATATAATTTTGAAAAGAGAAGCAAAAACATTTGTACGTCGCATGTTGCATTAAAAAGAAGAAAGAAGGTTGGGGACAAAAATTTCCAGCCTTCCCGGCCCTCTTTTATGAACTGTATCGACACACCAGATGATTGTATTTGCTAGGTCATTGTCGATAGGACACCTGATAATAGTTCTTTAAGAATTGAAATGTGCGTTAAGAATTTGTTTTGTAGGAAATAATTTTCAAACAAACAACTCAAAATGCATCAAAAAGCAAAACCGAGAACCGATATGCTCAACCTGACCAATTTTAGAAACGTTCGCTTGAATAAAAGCAGTCGAATTTTATGCTCACAATTCCAAAACAATGAAATGCCTCTCATAAAATGATCCCCCAAATTCCCAAAACCGTAATCAACTTAAAGAGATTGACAAATTGTCCAAAGTTATACACTATTTTCCAAAGCACGTTGATCACAAAACGATTCAAATAACCAAAAAAATATTCAAGAATCGTGAGAATGTAATATTAATCAAAATACAATTACAAAAGTTTTGATAAATAAAATATATTTATCAAAAAATATAAAGTGAATTGACATACCTTGAAGAAGGAAAATTAGAAGTAGAGGAGAAGAAGGAGACGGAGGCCCAGTCGTGCTTGGATCGAAGCTGGTACTCTCTCAACTGCTCGGCCAGATTCGATCGAGTTATCATGGCTCTGCCTCTCTCTCCAATTTTCTACTACTTCTCTCTCAAGAGCTCAGATATCGTCTTCGTTGTCCACAATAGAGACTCGACGGAGCCAACGACGATTTGAACGATGGAACGGAACCGGAGTGGGCCTCAGCGTTCAATCCGTCTTGGCTCGGGGTTCGTACTTCGTCGCCTGACCCCTTCTCCCAGCTTTCTTCCCATGTTAATGGTGTCTTATTATTTTTCTTAAAGAGTAAGAAAACAATTTCTTATATAAATATGGTTTGATTTATAAGTTTAAAATTTAAAATTTATTTTTTAAATTAAATTATAGCATGAAATCCTTATATATTTTATATATCAAATTGAGAATATAATTTTCTTAAATTTTATGATATTCACTGATGTAATTCGAGATAAAATATTATTTTTCAACCTAAATTTTATTATCTCATCCTCACACCAGCTTGGGTGTAATATTCACGTCACTTTTCGTTTAAGCATTTTTGCAGAATTATTAAAATATAAATTATCTAGGGGTCTTTGTCGAAGTCTAATAGAGAAGGCAGAATTTGGATTAAATGAATGTTTTCATATGCTTGCGTTTAAGCATTTGTTATCAATAAAACTATTTAAAAGTATCTCATACTAGTTAGAATCTAATCAATAACTGATTTACAAGAAAACTTAAAATTTTCAAATTTAAAACTTTTTTGAATTTGATATATCAACAAGATAGATGGTGTATTATCCATGTTGGCTTAAAAATAAAATTGTTTAAAAATAAATAAATATGTATAAAGAATAATACTATTCTCCTTTTCAATTTTATCAAAAGTAAATATATAAATTCACATAATTTCATATGATAGTACTTTATAATAAAAATAATTTTATAATCTAATATAATATATCAAGTTGCCTGATTAGACGTTGAGTCGAGTTGAGATAAATTAATTTTTTTATGAATAGTAATGAATTGAGATGGTAGAGTGAGTTTTGTAGAACTCACCTAAAATGAGTCTAGATGTGTTTGGATGTCAAAATTAATTTAGATGTATTTATATGAAGTTGAAAATATTGTGAGTCTCGCATGTAAAAAGATATTTAATTGAAAAAGATTATCGATCTTATATGTAAAAAGATTTTGAATTGAAATTAATTTAATAATTTAAAAATTAAATATTTAAATATTAGATTAAATTAATTTAATCTCAATGCATTACAAATTATAATGGTGGCCTATGTCAATAGGCGTGGCGTGATTGAAGAATGAAGGCGACAAATATTAGATATAGAGAGTAAAGTTACTCTATTTAGATGCAGAGTTACTTCGGCCCTATATTCTATTCAGGCTTTGGATACAACCCAATAAACCAATGGGCCTAGTCCTTATCCGTGTTTACCCTCTCGGCCCAAGATAGATTGAATTCCAAGAGGTGTCGTTTGGATTCAAAGGTGAGTTAAGATGAGTTGAGATGAATTATAAATAATAGTGAGATGAGTTATAAATAGTAGTAAGATTTGTGAGTTAAAGTTACTGAATAGTTATAAATAGTAATGAGATGAGTTGAGATGACTTGAGATTAATTGAGATGTGCTGTGAATACAAACGAGGCTGCCCTCCTTAAAACGTAGCATCGTCCAGAGTCGAAATTCGCTTCGATACATGGAAACAACGGAACCTTCCCTAGACCCCTCCTCTAACCCTAACGACGTCGCATCCGGCGTCTCTTCGCCGGATACTGACGTCACTTTATCCGCCAGTGCAACCCCGTCCGATAACAATCTCCAGAACTCACCGGAAAATCACTCTCCACCTCCCAAAACTACGCCCGAAGCTCCCGTTTCGGACTCCCAAGAAGACACCTCCTCCGACCCCATCCAAGAAGACAACCTCGATGAACCGCCCCAAAACCCTAACCCGAGCGAACCCGGACGAACTGAACCCGGCCCGCCTCCCAAGAAGCGTCGCCGAAGGAAGAAATTCTTCACGGAGCTTAACGGCAATCCATCTCTCGCCAGGAATCGCCGGTCCGACATAGCGAAGGACGTCGACGTCGAAGCCCTAATCGCAATCTCGGTTGGCTTCCCGGTTGACTCGCTCACCGAGGAGGAGATCGAAGCTAACGTTGTCTCCACCATCGGTGGAGTCGAGCAGGCCAACTACATCGTGGTCCGGAACCACATTCTCGCTCGGTGGCGATCCAACGTGTCCGTTTGGTTGACCCGGGACCATGCGCTCGAGTCCATTCGGTCCGAGCACAAAGGCCTCGTTGACTCGGCCTACCGATTTCTTCTCAACCACGGTTACATAAACTTCGGGCTCGCGCCCGCTATTAAAGAAGCGAAACTGAGGTCATTTGACGGAATCGACAAGAGCAATGTGGTAATCGTTGGTGCGGGTCTCGCCGGTTTAGTCGCAGCGAGGCAATTGGTCTTTATGGGGTTCAAAGTCGTAGTCTTGGAAGGTAGGGCGCGGCCGGGAGGGCGCGTGAGGACGAAGAGAATGCAGAGTGAAGGCGTCGAGGCCGCAGCAGATCTTGGTGGGAGCGTCCTTACCGGAATAAACGGCAACCCGCTCGGGGTTCTCGCAAGGCAATTGGGATTGCCGCTTCACAAGGTGAGAGATATTTGCCCATTGTATTTACCTGATGGCGAAGCGGTGAACCC
The DNA here is from genome assembly GCF_001411555.2 of Juglans regia. Classification (NCBI taxonomy): domain Eukaryota; kingdom Viridiplantae; phylum Streptophyta; class Magnoliopsida; order Fagales; family Juglandaceae; genus Juglans; species Juglans regia. The sequence goes on from NC_049911.1 coordinate 27,916,903, forward strand.
AGAAACTGACTCTAAAGTTGAGGTTTCGTTCAACAAGTTGTTAGATAGAGTGTGTAAACTTAGACATGATATGATAGAGGAAGTGAAATCGGTAGATGTTCCATTAGGGACTGCTCTCGAAGCTTTTCGGCGTGTTTATAACGTTGCCGAGAACCCGCAAGAGTGCATGCTGTTGAATTGGCATCTTGCTAATTTGGAATATGCGAATGCTTCGTTGATGTCTAATTTGTCGATGGCGTATTGGGATCAGGATGATCCGTATGAGATGGGAGGTGATCATTGTTTTATCCCTGGGGGAAATGAGACATTTGTCCGAACCCTTTGCGAGGACCTTCCCATTTTCTTCGAAAGGACTGTGGAGAGTATCAGGTACGGGACCGATGGGGTCTTGGTTTATGCCGGTGGGCAGGAGTTCCGTGGGGACATGGTCCTTTGCACGGTGCCATTGGGCGTGCTTAAGAAGGGAACGATCGAGTTCTTTCCAGATCTTCCTCTGCGAAAGAAAGAGGCAATTCAGAGATTAGGATTTGGGTTGCTAAATAAGGTTGCCATGCTGTTCCCGTATAATTTCTGGGGTGGTGACATTGATACGTTTGGGCATTTGACGGAAGATCCCAGTATGAGAGGCGAGTTCTTTTTGTTTTATAGCTATTCTTCTGTATCTGGAGGCCCACTTCTTGTTGCACTTGTGGCTGGAGACGCCGCAATCAAGTTTGAGATGATGTCACCTGTCGAGTCTGTGAGAAGGGTGTTGGACATATTGAGGGGTATCTTTCATCCGAAAGGTATTGCTGTTCCAGATCCAGTTCAGGCAGTCTGTACGCGCTGGGGGAAGGATCAATTCTCATATGGGTCTTATTCTTATGTTGCAGTTGGGTCTTCGGGAGATGACTATGATATTCTTGCTGAGAGTGTTGGAGATGGGAGGGTGTTCTTTGCAGGAGAGGCAACTAACAAACAGTACCCAGCAACAATGCATGGAGCTTTTCTTAGTGGGATGAGAGAAGCTGCAAACATACTGAGAATGGCCAAGAGGAGGTCATTGATTCCGGCTGATAAATTAAATAATGTTAGAGATGAAAGTGACGATTTGAATAAATTGTTTGAGAGCCCTGACCTGACATTTGGGAGCTTCTCAGTTTTGTTTGATCCAAGATCAAATGACCTTAATTCTAATTCATTGTTAAGAGTGAAATTTGGAGGGGAGAGACTGAACTCTGTCTGTATCTGTCTGTTCGGCTTGATTTCAAGGAACCAGGTCATTAAACTGAGTGAGGTTGATGGAGATGGTAACAGGATGAGGATGTTAAATCATGACTTTGGGGTCAGGTTGGTTGGTAGGAAAGGCTTATCTGGTGCTGGGGAATCTCTAATCTCCCATGTAAGATTAGATAGATCCAACCTAAATGGTGAATCTAAAGATGGTGCTGGCATAGATAAAGGGGAGCATCGATTGATAGGTGGGAGTTTCTAGCTCATCTTCTCTACTTTGGAGGATATGCCTTTAGACTAGCCGGAGGGGGAGTTCACTGTCATTGGGGTGAGAAGTGCGCGTGAATATGCGTGCTCAAATGAGTACATATGAATTTGGGAGTCGATTGGTCCCATTTTTTTTTAGTGCCTTTGATTAATTATATAAACTTCCCTTTGGGACTGCAAGATTTTTTGGAGTAACTAATTGGGAACTGTGTGTTTTCTTAGATTATTGTAAATCTCATCATTCAGTTGAATTGCATTCAGTGTTAGTTTATATGAATTGTTCTTGTTCTCCTTTTGGGTACAAGAATACCGTACTCAGTACTGCAAAATTGTATGACTGCATCTGGTATTTTGTGAAAACTAATAAAGAAACAATAACTTGGAACACCTCTCTTCTTATTTTTTTACTTTTATTGGTGTATATTAAGGTTTGGAAGTCTTGGATTACAGCTCTCCTCTCAACTCGTCTCAACCCCAATCAAATTGTCATGGTGTGAGCCGTGGCCCAGTAGCATCCATCCTTGCTAATTCGTGTATTGCATGATGTCCGAAGCCCAACAATCCAATAAAGGATTGGCGATGTAGACTTCCAAAGAAACTTCGTTATGGGTACTTGAGTGCCTCGCTCTATTCAAGGAAAATTGATGCTTTCCGGCCTTTTCTTTAATGGAAACAAAATGTTTCATTCCCCAATTTTTCATTACAGATTTCTTACAAGATTATATCGATGTTTTGATAACAGGGTTCTTAGATAATTCAGTACAGAGATTCCCAAAAAACTGCATGTATTTCCAATAGGGATTTCGGGACAATAGATATATTTTAGAGAAATTATATTCATCGATCACTATTCACTGCCACATTCTACATCTATAATTTTTTTTTTTTTTTATAGGGTGTAAGGTGTTTTTCATAAGGTGTGAGGTGTGGAGTAGTGAATAGTAGCTGATAAGAATAAATTTTCTATATTTTATATATTTTCGACAAAAAATCAGGAAATGTAATAAAATGCTTTTCATATCAAATTTGCACTACAATAAGAAGAACTCTCCTCGTTGTATAAGACAAAACTTACTAATCATTTCGGAAATTCAAGGCATTACAATTAGGGCAGGTTTGAGGGGTGAGATGAGAATATTGTGTTTTATTTTGAAGTTTAAAATATTATGTTTTAATATTATTATTGTTTTGGGATTTGAAAAATGTGTATTGGGATTTGAAAAAGTTGAATTGTTTATTATATTTTGTATGGAGATTTGAAAAAAATGTAATGATGAGATTAGATGAGAATTTTATATTTTGTTTTGGTTACCAAACCTGCCCTAAACCTCTGCCTTTGGTTAAGGACAAAATGAGACTGCCTCGCCTCCTCAAGCTTTCCTTAATCCACCCACGTCTTCCTTAGTGGGAGAAATTCATAATTCAATATCTAATGTAAACCAAATACGAAGGACTTGTTGTTCAAGTTATGAATCTTAATTTAGTTTTATTTGGAAGTATGACATATTAATTCCAAAACAGCATGATTTATGTGATCAATTGCTAGTATCACGGGTGTTAGCGCCAATCTGAAGATATGATTATGACTTGAACCTTATCCTTCTACCCTACCTATTTCAGTCTCTTTTATTTTACTTTTTCTTATCTCGGCTCAATTAATTAGTGTAAAAATAGATTAATTATTATATAGTTTCGAAGGACTGAAACATAGAACTTTCACTCTATAATAGGATGATATATTATGAAAAAACTAATAAATAAAAAAAACTATTCACAAACCTGTTTTTTAGCATACCCAATATACCATTGAAATATTTTTTATTTTAATTTATACTGGGTTTCACTAAAAATAGTAAGTTAAGTTAACGTACTAAAAACTTGCAAATAGAAAAACTCAAAAAATAATATTTATACAAGTTTTTTCATGAAATATAATAAAATAATAATAATAATAACAACAACTATATCTGTTTATGATTTAACACATTAGAATATAAAATTTTCCGATATTTTAGAAAAAGCTTATGTATTACCAACAAAAAAATTTTTTCTCATCAGTCACTATTTCACAATTTACATCTTATAAAAAAATATTCTTTTATCCTATAAAAAATACCCACATACCCTATAAAAAAATTATAAGTGTAAAATGTGAAAGTGAATAATGACTGATGTATAGCATTCCTCTTATCAACAATGCACTCTCCATCTCAATTTAAATATAAATAAAGTCAATATATATATATATGAAAACAATTTCATTAATAGGCAAAGAAGATTACAAGCTTTTGTCAATCCATAAGACTGGTACTAAAAAATCAAGAAAAGAATCCCACCAAATAATACAATCTTCAACATGTCATGCATTTGTAGCAAATTTGTGAGCTGTCACATTGCCCCATGGACTTTACAATCCTTGAACCTTAACATAAGGTGCTTTATGACTAAAATGTATATGAATAGTTTTTTTTTTATTATTATTATTAATCACTTAATGACGATTATATAAAGTGTATGACATCATTAAATATGACAAATAATAATAATAATATCTAAAATAACAATATCCCTATAAACTATTCATATAATAATTCAAATTAATAATATATTATATATGGTTACTAAAAAAGTACGAAAATAAGTTAAATTAGAAAGACCCAAAAGGGTACAGCCACCCCAAACCGACCACTTATTGAAGAGCTTTCTTCTTCTCCCAAGTAACGTATCTTCGCAAAGTGACAGCATCGAACAGCTAAACAATGCCCCACGCGGAGGCCCACCGTGCATCTACCAGTCGCGAATATCGACGCGTCTCGTCCTCTTTCAATCTCCCACGTTCAGTGGGTCCCAAAGCCGACCTTATATATTTATCACCTGACTGACCGACATAAAAGGGTCCCACGAGAACAAGCTCCCATTATCTTCTTTAACGTGTCATCTACCCATTGGCTTTCGTACGAGTGTTTTCCCGCCTTTTTCTGCTTTGTTTATTCTTTAATTCTTTTGACTCCTCTTTCCCTTCTCGCTTATTCTAGACTCTAGGGGACAGTTGTCACGTTATTCTCAGCGAGTAGCTTTAGGCATGTAAAATCAGGGAGAGTACGAGATCTCATTTTTCTCTCGAAGTTAATGCGACACGTCGGCTACAGAGAAATGGCACACTGATTGGGCCAACCAGGCAACCAATAGGATTAATCGTGTCAGATCCGTGTCTTTAATATCGTAATGTGTTATAAAAGCCTTCCACTCTCACAATACAAATCCATCGTAGCAAAACTGAAAAAACCTTTAGAAAACCTTTCAGTAACTTATCGATCTTCTGTTTCGGCGTTGGTCTCTTTCGTTTTTGTTTTCGATATTCTAAGTTTTAGTTGTTTTCGATCGATTATGGCGGAGGAACACCACAACAAGAGTAGTTACGAGTACGAGACTGCTGCCGTTGATGATCGGCAGGTTGACGTGGAGAAGACGGACCGAGGGCTGTTTAATTTCCATGGAAAGAAAGAGGAGGAGAAGCAACAAGAGGAGGCGATCGTTACTGAGTTTGATCAGAAGGTTACAGTTTCTGGATGTGAGCCAAAGGTAGATCAGGATCAAGAATACGAGAAGGAAAAGCTGGAGAAAGAAGAGAAGAAACACGGTCTCTTAGAGAAGCTTCACCGATCCAACAGCAGCTCTAGCTCTGTAAGTATCTATTGATAAGACTCTAATCCATCTTTCTGTAACAAAGTTCTCATCATGCGTGAACTGGTAGATACCCAGTGAAACAACTAGCTAGCTAGCTGGTCTTTTTTCTTTTTTTTTTTCGTGGTTTGGTGTGGAAAAAGAGGATCTAAAAGATCTGTTCTGGTTATTTTATGTTTTTTGAATCATTTCCCAACCCCTTTTATGACATTAACTTCTATATTGATTTGATTAAAACAGAAAAATCGGTTTCTCATTCTATTTAAATTAAGGAAGATGTAATAAATCTTAAAATATGTCTGTTGCTTGAACTTTGCAGTCTAGCGATGAGGATGAAGGTGAAGGAGAAGAAAAGAAGAAGAAAAAGAAGGAAAAGAAGAATAAGAAGGATAAGATCAAGGACAAAAAAGCAGTTGAGAAGGAAGAAGAGAAGTACGAGGACACCAACGTCCCTGTTGAGAAATACGAAGAAGAAGTAGTCGTTCATACTGCAGAGCCAGTCCAACCTGAGGAAAAGAAGGGCTTCCTTGATAAAATTAAGGAAAAACTTCCAGGCCAGCAGAAGAAGACTGAGGAGGTCCCTCCTCCTCCTTCTCATGCCGAGTATGCGGCTGCTGAGCCAGTACCTAGTCATGAAGGAGAGGCGAAGGAGAAGAAGGGCTTCTTGGAGAAGATCAAGGAGAAACTGCCTGGATACCACCCCAAGACAGAGGAAGAGAAGGAAAAAGAGAAGGAGAAAGAGTCTGCCTCCCATTACTAAAGATCGAGTTATGCTTCAGGGATTAATGATATTGGTGTGCGCTTTGTTTTGTTTTGTTAATTTTCGATGGGGGCCGGGGTTCTTAAAATGTGCTCTATTTGATTCTGCTTTTGAGTTTTTGTGGTTTTTGAAATTTGAATTACTTTGTATATATATGTACTGCTTTTTATGTTCCGTTTTTTCAATAAACATCTTCTGTGTACTTGTGTACGTAAATTACTCTTCTATTTGTGAGTAAAGTATTATTAATAAACTGTTAAATTGTTTATTTTTATATAGTGCTAGAAAGAGGTAATCAGATTGAGAAAAGAGAAAAATAAATAAAAACAAACAAATTAAATAGATCTCAGAATATGTACATATAATGTAAATTAGTTTTTTAGAGGCTTAAACTGTTACATTAGCATATGCATTTGGAGTTGTACATCTCTCTTAAATTCTTCTTGTTGTTGTTCTTGTTAGGGGTGAAAATTGATCCTTTCGGTTCAGTTTTTGGGCAAAATCGACGCCGATCGAAAGTTAATTTTTGAGGAAGAAAATCGGTCGACGGGGGGAGAAACATCGACGGAAACCGTTGCTTCATTTCTCTGGCAGATCACGATCGATTCTCAGGCCGAGCTTCCTCTGAAAGAGTAGAGAGAGTGTGTGTTGCATATGAGAGAGAGAGAGGATGGGAACTGGGAAGACAATGCGAGAAAGAAGACGAAGTTATTTTGAAACGACACCAACCAAACGACATCGTTTTACTTAATTTTTTTATTTTTTTTAATACGTTATGAATTAAATGATGCCATTTGGTAAAGCGTCGTTTAAGTTATGCCTAAAACACAATTACTGACTTAAAACGACGTTGTTCCACTTAAGTTTAAGTGGAACAACGTCGTTTTGAGTACAAAATATATATATTAAAAAAAATTCTTTAGTCGGCCGGTTCATCGATTTGAACCAAGTTCGAACCGACGCCAAACCGACGATATCGATTTTATCTATTTGCTGCCACATGCCAACCAGTTCTCCACTGATTTCGACCTGTTCTGAGCTCCGACGACCAGTCTGAGTCGGTCTAGGTCGGTTTCTCAGTTTTTTGTACAACCCTAGTTCTTGTTGTTTCACGTGCATTTTCATGTCTGTTTGTTTCATCAATTGAGTCTTTAACTCATGTTGTCTTGCAGTCGCTTTGTCTAACGTAATAGAGGTATTATAGGCAAACTCAGACGATGAGGAAGAGTTAGAAGGCTTTACATAGCGACCAAAACTCTTCAAATATCCTAAATATTGACCCAAAACTTGTGTAAAATTTTCAACAACACTTTTGAGAAATTTTAATCTGACGCAGATTTAGCACATTGAGGAATTATTTTATCGTACACACAAGATAAAGAATTAATATCGTCACAAATATTCAAATATGTTTAATTAAAACAGATTATAATACTTACATAATTTTCACGAGTATTAAAATGAGTTCACTCTCCATTACGATCAGCATGTGATATAACATAAAATTTTGTCAGATCATAATTGGTATCTCACTCTTGCTACACGAGACATTTGTTAAAATATAAAGTCATTAGAATACCTCTAAATAAAAAACTATATACAATAAAAAAAATAGCATTACCAATTTTTCAGAGAGGCGATAGAAAGATATTGAGCCTGCATGATGATGAATCTTCAACTTCGATTTATTTGTTTTGTTTATAAAACTTCGTTCCGGCATAGAAGTTGTAAATATTAGGAAGCGAAAATTATAAATAGGACACGTAAAAAAATTCATTTAATTTATCTTATATGATTTATCTTATATGATAGATCCTTAAATATGCCACAAAATATTTCTCACTTGGAAGGTCAGACATCCTGAAAAGGATGCTGGTGGGATTTTCCTTGTTCTCGAAATTATTGTAATACCCCTGATATCTCGTCTTATATTTGCGAAATGTATTACACATAAACTCATCGACAATCTTACACTCCTCCCTCTAACCAACATTTAGTTCAAAATTACCACTGAAAAAATATATACATAAAGATATTATCATCCAGAATATTCTAAAATTTTGCATATATATATTAAATAATATTAATATAAATAAGCTATTTAAACATTACCAAACAACGATTCTTGACAAACTCTTTCACATAGTGAGGGACTTTCTGCCATAAACTCGTAATCAAAGGTGCATAAATTTGCGTAAGAGCATCCACATACGATACAAGCCAAGCTGCTTGTTGTCCTTCGCCTCTAGTATGTTCGTCAGGGATGTTAACCTTAATCTTACCCACTTTACGATATTTTTCCAACGTCACACCTCTAGTAGTGCCTCAACCTTGACGAGATTGTACTGTTGACTTTATGAATGACATTGGATATGGTTCACCGTGTAAGACTCAATCAGTATAATCTTAGTCAATATCATTGATAAACAAATACTCTCTCATCAAGTCTATCTTATGAGAACGCAAATTCTTGCATTGTCAATATGGACATCTAATACACATGTCACTATCAATTGTACAATATATGAATTCCAAGAATTTCTTAACACCTTCAATATATATTGTAATCCTCACCCAAACAATCTCTAACTTGCATCAAACTCTTATTTATGTCTAATACTTTATTACAAACAGTCACGTGGGCATCAACAAGCAAGCATGTATCTAACATATTGTGCAATTTATTCATTTCACCAAGTAATTGTGTCTATTCCATTCAGGATTGAAAGATCATTGTCGTCAACCTATCAACTATTATTTGTCAGGTCCAACGAAATTTCGACAACATCTCCCTATTGTTCTCCAAATATGCTCGTTTGGTTGTGTGCATGCACCATCACCGAAACTTCATATCCAAAGAACAAGAAGGGATGACTCTATCAAAATCATAATGCCGAACGCTAACATATATAGTTAGATAGTTTGCAAGAATGAACTTACAATCTCAAAGTGTCAACTTTAGACAATTCAAAATTTATCAATCAACCGTTCGTTCGGTTTGATAACTCTCGAACGAGTCTAAGGTTAATTTCGATGGAATATACAAGACATGAGAATAATACATAACAACATTGCAAGATACGAGAATATATCAAACAACACCTATAAAAATTACCAATCTTTATATTAAATTTAATAATTAATTAAGATTTTAACTAATTCTATATATTATTAAATATTCAATTTGATATGATTTTCTTGTAAATATGATTATTAATAGAATAAGTTAACACGCTATTAAGTTCTAATTAACTGAGAAAAAAAAAGTATTTTAATTTTTTCTTTTATACTATCCTTATTTTAAGTATTAAGTATTTTTTAATATTTTTTTAAGTATATGTCATTTTAATATTTTCTTTTATACTATCCTTATTTTAAGTATTAAGTATTGTTTAATATTTTTTTAAGTATATGTCATTTTAATATTTTATTTTATACGATTCTTATTTTAAGTATTAAGTATTTTAATTTTTTTTATACCATCCTTATATTAAGTATTAAGTATTTTTGAAATATTTTTTTATATTATTCTTATGTTAAGTATTAATTAAGTATTTTTTATATTATTATTATGTTAACAGTTAGGGGTGGGCAGCGGAGCCCCACCCTGGCTGCCCCATCCCTCTTCAGCCTCACCCTTGTGAGGTGGGGCAGATTACCCCATCCGCCGATGCGGGGTGCGAGGGGTCCCCGCCCCCTCCGCTTGAACAGCCCGCATATGGGGCTTCAAGCGAAGGGGGCGGGATAGGGTGGAACACCGACCTGCTCCACCCGTTAATAATATATATTAATTATATATTATATAATACATATTATATAAAAAAAAAATTACCCAGGTCGTTTTGTGCCTTAGTATTTTTTTTAATACCCCTACCCATAATGAAAATGACGGCGTTTTGATTATGGGTTAATACCCAGTCGAAGACCCCCCAACCCCTGTTTCTCTTCTTCCTCGCTCGCTTTGCGATTCTCGATTCTCTCCAGTTCACCGCTTGCCTCACCAGTCACCATCGTCATCTCGAGTCGCCATCTCCTGTAAGCCTTAAAGTCGGGCGAATCTAAGTAGGGCTCACTCAGTCCCGAATCTCTTCATGAATCGCCCCCAATTTCTTAAATTTTTATTATTATTTGTGGATGAGATTGGAGGATGGGATTAAAAGAGAATGAGATTGTGAATTGTGGAGGATTTGATTGTGCCTGTGGATTGGTGAATTGCTTAATTGTGCTCAATGTGCTATGAATTGCTATGGAGATTGGAGGGGCGAGGAGTGGATGGTTGGAGGTTCAACTCCGCACCCCCGTCAACGAACGGGATACCCCGCCCAGCATGGATGGGGGTGGAGCCTGGGGGACAAACCCCAACCCCCGCCCACGCATGGGCGGGATAGGAGTGGCCCCGCCCCGTAGAGGCAGGTAGCACCCCTATGTTAACTATTAATTATTTTTTAACTATTTTTTAATAAGCATTTTTTTTTATACTATGATACTATCCTTATGTATTCTATGAGTTTCTTGTAAATACATTATTGTAAAAATTATATTTGCTATGTATGTGTATTCTGTATTTAATGCAAGTTAACGTTCGAACGTATAAAACTAATGTTCGAACGAAACAGTACCATTCGAATGGTAATATATACACATTCAAACGAATTCAACCCAAATTTCAGACGCAAAACCAAAACAATATCAAGAACTACAATCCTCAAACACAACTTCACAAATCATGCACAATATCGACAAACACACAGATACATCAATTATAATGAGTAAACTATAAATTATAAAACATGAAATTTACCTTCAATGCAATTCCAAACAACTCAACCCACAATAAAACACCTACACAACATATAAACAAACAATAAAATCAATGAACATAAAACTCATGTGCAGTGAAGAAAATGAGTTAACAGTTTAAAGAATTAGAGAACAAAGAACATACCTTTAAAAAATTTGTGTGCAGCTCTCTTTGGAATGTGAGTTCAATCTAACTCACTCTATTTCTATTTGTATCTCTATGTCACTCTTTGTCTCTCTCTAATCGAAATGGGAGAAAAATGAAGGAATGTGGGGATAAAATGAGGGAGTGTGGCGCTGGGTTGAAAGAGAATAGGGAATGAACAAGAATAAGGGGTGTTGTGGGGTTTTTAAGTTTGTGCAGAATTTTTAAAGTTATTACGACGAAAAATATCGTTGTAATAAGTACTAAGTGCACGCCGTCGTCCAAGGACTTAAAACTTTTCTTATTAAGGCGAAAAAAGTTGTCACATGCGCGTCTTGTTAAGTTGTTGACCATTCAAATGTAAATACTACACGTTCGAATGTGAAAATTAATTTAGTGCGGAAGTTTTTCCTGCTTGACAAATTTTTGTGCCATCATTTGAACGGTAATAAAGTACCATTCGAATGCTATTCCATTGCTTAAATATTGGTGGGAGACATTCCTGAATCCTGCCACTATTTCAGGATTCGCCAAAAATCATAGAAAACATTCAAACGTACTTCTTCATGGCTAAAAACATTCAATCACTAATTAAGCATTCAAACGCTAGGCGATAATATTCAAACTTATCTTACTAAATATTTTATTATAGTCTAATATCTATACTATACATTTTAATTTACTACTATATATATATATTTTTACAAAAATTACTATATATAGTTATATATATTGTGATATATAAATATAGTCATGATATATACTATAGTTATAATACTAATATACTATATGATAATATACTATATTACAATTAGCATATACTAATACTATATATTATAGTATTTATATATGAAATCATTATATGATATATCATACATATAATATCACAATTAGCATATACTAATACTATATATTATAGTATTTATATATGAAATCATTATATGATATATCATACATATAATATCATATAGTATATAATATATTAAATATAAAAAATCAATTAATTTATTGAATTTGATATAAACACAATTCGAATGGTAAGTCAAAACCGTTCAAACGTATAACTTATCATACAAACGATTCTGTACATATAAGGTATCGAGGGAGGCTTTTCAACCCCATCGTCGCCCCCATAACAACCATTCAAAAAAAAAATCAAACGTAACCTGTAGACAATAGAACGCCATCATCATCACTGTTGTCACTGCCATCGTCGAAGACTTCTTCCTTTCAAGTGGTACTCTTCTTATATACCTCATTTGAGTTATTCTAAGTAACTTTTGTTAGATTATTTATAAAAAAAAAAAAATAGAAAAAATTTATTTTTCGGTCGATACACCATAGGTGATCGGGAATCCACCGTAGGCTGTTTACCCATTATCGTGTAGCTGTTATTTGTGGAAGAATGAAAGGAATCGGTAGATTTCTTCCGTTTTCATGACTGAGTTTGATCCATATATCGTTCGAACGATGTTGTATTTGTTCAAACGATAGGAACTCAAATGTTGAACGTTTGATCGGTTCACCGTACGTTCAAATCGAATTTAATTTCTGCATTCGAACGTATATGATTCACATTCAAATGGTGATGTAAAAATTATAATGTTTGAACAGGTATGAATTCGATCAAACGGTATAACAAAAAACAATTTCTCATTGTTTTAATTAGTATATGATTTTGTGAATATTTATGTATTATATTTTATAACTGTTGAATATATATTTTATTTTTAAATTTCAGGTTGATAATATCTTATATGGGCCATAAGCATGGTAGACCAAGACAACCTTCCATCAAAATAGTTCGAGAGAGGACTATTTTATTAGAGCTTTAGGTGAAATTTTTTTACTTTCAGACTCTTATCTGAGAGGGTCATTTCTTGACATCAGTCTTCAATGATCGTGGTTAGACACCAATCCTCAATCAGAAGGACGAAGCATGAGACCTCGTGTCTTATATTGACATCGTCTCTGAGTTCTATAAAGAGGTCAGTAGTACCAGCCCAAACAACGGAGGGGCATACACAATTTTTATCCGAGAAGGTTCAGCTATATTTTTAGCGGACATACTCGCTGATTTTATTGATATTCCTATACTGCACACTGCATATCCGAACGTGGTGCCTAGAAAGTCTCCAGCTTCAGGTGATGGGGAGACGACTGAGGACGAGGGATCAACCTTATATAGATGAACTCAATGCCCTCGTTAATCATTAGGTGAAGGAGTTGATTATTGGTCCAGATGCTCCTCTATATGATAGAATGAAGAACATCAAACAGAGATATCTATATGCTTTCTTCAAGATCATGAACTTGATCATCGCCAACAATATTGATCATTGGCAACACAAGATAGAGGTTGGCATGGATCGGACGAAGTTTATGATACGCATTACTCGTGGCATTCCTATCAACCTAGTGGGTTATATATTCGATAGGATTCGATCAAAGGCCTGGTACATTATAACGAATATATTGCCATTCGAGATCCTGATCACCCAATTTCTGCTACATGCCAGGGTCGTGCCAGACATTACCGAGCATGTCCAGGGGCCAATGAGACCAATCAACAACTCCACCCAGTCACGAAGCACGAGACACTCGAGACTAATTCATCTTTGTGGTCCTATTCCAGACCTGGTCGATACTCAGAGAGATGGACACTTGGGAGATCATGGTGTATCGGCCGGTGAGATATTCACGCAGGTTGAGGCATCACGCATAACTACTTGTGAGGAGATGACTAATATAGTGCATGCAGAGATCAACAGACAAATATCAACGGTGATCAATGCGGTGCATACGGAGATCTGTACTACCACGTCTGACTTATGTACTAAGATTAATGCTAACGTTTATGACTTATGTATAGAGATTGATGTCAAGTCCTTGACTCAGGTCACGATTAGTACTCAACTGACACATCTAAAGACACACAGAGCTGCAGTCGAATATGTGTGCAGAGAGTTGAGATCTCAGTAGTTTATACTTTTTATTTACATTTCTTTTGTTTTTCGTATAGATAATATTTTGTGTTTTGTAAATTTAATTTAATTATGATTTAAATATTTTTGTCTCTTCTAAATTAATTATTGATTTATATTATTCATATTATTTAATTGCTAACTTTTATATAAATTAAATATTTATCCATAATTAAGTAAGATATTTTGTTTCCATCAATAATTGTAAAAATTTCGTAACCATTCGAACGTTTCTAATATTCGTTTGAACACTTTACTTTACGTTCAAATATTGATTAATTTATTAGTTTGAACGGTATAGTAATATGTTCGAATGTCAAGTCAATGTCCTGCTTAATTTATTGACTTAACCTGCCAATTTTCCGCTCGTTCATATATAATATGTGTTCAAACATTGATTATTTTTTACGTTCAAACATGATATATGTTGTTAGAAAGGTAAGTTACTGTCCCGCTAAATTTATTGACTTAATTCGTCAATTTCTTGTTCAATCATATATAATATCTGTTCGAATATTGATTAACCTTGACGTTCGAACGTTATTGTATGTTGTTCGAACGGTAAGTCAATGTCCTGCTAAATTTTGTCACTTAACGTGCCAAATTATCGTTCGACTATATATAATTTCCGTTCGAATGTTTATTTTATTGTGTTCGAACGTTTTTTGTAGATGTTAGAATGGCAAACACCTTTTATTATTTTTTAGGAATGAAATTTGAATTTTGTCCCTACATCTAATTTTTTTTTATAATTTTCATTTCATCACAAACAAAAATCTTACAAAAAACGAATTTTTATTGTAGTGATTCGTAACTTTATAATCTATTATTTTATGTCATGTTTATATATTTATTTAAATTATTTATCTTTTAATAATTATACATGCCAGCTTTGGCGTATCGATGAAGGTGCTCGTGATGATTATGCTTTCGACCCACTTTTATGCCAGATTTTTCTCAATGAATAATAGTAAAAGCAAATTAAGCAAGGTTATGCAAAACAAGTGGCCAATAAATTAAGTTGGATAAGGTCATGCCGACACATCAACGTCGTCGATAGACATGTTTATATATATATATCTGATGCTGAAATTTGATCAAGTTAAGATAATCATCGATAAAGATCTGAGAGTTATTGTAAGGCTTTTATTCTTTTCTAACGTATGCAATTGGTCCGTAATTTGGATGTTTCAATTTTCGTGGTATGCATTGCAATACAAGCTGAACTACTATTTCGACTTTACGTTTCGATGTGACATGGCATGTGCCTTTCAGTCTGTATAACGACTCTTTACAGCCCCCCCGTTCATTCAACTTGAAAGTGGTGTCGCATCCGCCACTGATTGGCAGCCAAATTCCGTCTATCGGACGATGAGAAATGATTTTTTTTTAGCTTTGCTACACAACCTCCAATACACTTTACACTCCACACTTTTTTAAATTTTTAATATTTTTTTTTAATTTTTTTTTAGTTTATTCTTTTTAAATTATTTCAAATTTTTTATTTATTATTCATATAATAAATATTTAATAAAAAAAATAATAAAAATTAAAAATAATGTGGAGTGTGGAGGTTGTATGAATAGTAAGAAGTTGAGTAGATTTTTTGATTTTTTTTACAGTTAATAAGTGTCTAAATATTATGTAATTATTTTATGAATAAATATAAAATTTATATAAAATAATAATAATTTTTTAATAATAAATTTTATTTATTTTTAAATAATTTTAAGTATTCTACGATTACATGTCACTTTTTCGTACCATTGGAGGATAAGCCCATGTCAATGTGATAGCTAGCCACTAAAGATGTTAATTACCTAATATTTTATGAAAAATATTAGTTTGTCCTTTTCGTATATTTAAATTTTTTTAAAAATTGTTTTATTTAATAATTAAGAAATTAATTTTTAGTATATTGATATTTTATTTATTTATTTTTTAAATATTTAAATATATTAAAAAATATGAAAATAAAAAAATAAGAATATAAGTTTATATTAGGCGACACGCCAAACAGTCATTACTCGGCAACAGTGACTCATATTTTATTAACATACTGTACACACGATTAATAGAAGTTTTCATTATCAAAATCTCTGTAAATAGAGAATTCTAAAATTAATATAAAATTAAATTTAGGGTCAAACTCTTTGATCCAAAAGCAACCTTGACTGATAAAATTGGCGAAAAGATAATAATTAGTACACCAAAAATAGAGTTATGCTAAAAAAAACTTAAGCGAATTCAAATCGAGCGTTCATCCTTTGAATGAAAATTCAAATCATTCCTTAAATGAAGGAATAGTTAATAGACAATGTCGGAGAAAGAGATCTCTTTCCTTAAATAGGGATAACTTGCCTAATATTTAAAGGGTCATTTTGGATTAAAATTGAAAGAGCAGAGAAAAATCAGACAGACAAGGAAAGCTTTGAACAATAATAATATTGAAGAAAGACAGAAGATGGCGGTAGCCGGTCAAAAACAGTTGTTGATCATTGCCCTTGTTCTGCTCGTTTTGGTTGCATTCCCTACAGAGGCCAGAAAGTTGGGTGGAAGCGGTTCTTTCTTTCAAGATTTTCATTTTGGTCGTATAAGAATGCTGTCCGAAGGTGCTCATGTCACCTCATATCAGAATTATCATATTCCTAGAATTCCTCTCTCTCCTCCCCCACCTCCTCAGGCCTCAGGAGGGCATTGATCTTCATGAGATTATTATCGGCTAAC
Source organism: Juglans regia (assembly GCF_001411555.2). Lineage (NCBI taxonomy): Eukaryota > Viridiplantae > Streptophyta > Magnoliopsida > Fagales > Juglandaceae > Juglans > Juglans regia. Next base: position 27,933,482 of record NC_049911.1, read on the forward strand.
TTGTTCCTTATTCCAAAACGAAAAAATAAAAGACAATGAAGGGAATTGTTTCAACATTTAAGGAACAATATATATTAAATAGAAGATTGTAATAATTATGGTCATGTTGTGAAGTGTCAACAGTCTAATAATCGTTTTTGTGTTTTTTTTTTTGAGGGTGGGGGGGCATCTTTTTGTACTGTTGTTATAAATCTATGAAAGGTTGAATAAGAAAATATGAACAATTCCGATAGAAAGTTGTGTGATTTTGGGTTTTATTTTAATCTATGCCTCAAGGTCTAAAAGCCCATCCGTGGCCATAGTTACTATATATACAGAACCATACAAACTTCAGACATTGTCAGCATACATCCGAGAATTCAACAAGTCAGCTAAATGGAAATTAGATGACAATAGTTTGTATGGATTAGCAACCTTAATGGGGAAATCCAGTGCATTTGCAGTATCATAGAGAAGCATTCAGTATTTAGTTTTGTAACATTCTTGCAGAAAATAGAAAGTATCCAATGTTTAAGACAGCTGTTATTTGATCAAACTCTGAAACAAGCACACTGCTGCATTTGAATTCAGCAAAAGATATAACACCATGGTAAATGTAGAACTTCTTTATTGTTTCTGCCATCGTCGGAGGAGGAGGACCGGACCTTACCATAATCAAATTCCAAAAATTCCAGGGAAGCTTTACTTATTTGTCCATCCAAATTACACAACGAAGACTCTTTCCTTGAATGAGTAGATCAAAAGCTTTGTTGATGTCGTCAAACTTTACCTCGTGTGTTATAAATTCATCCAGCTGCAGTTCCTGATGTATTTTTTGTTTTGAGAAAAAAAAGAGAAAGAAATAAGAGAAATTTAAAACAAGAAAAAAGAAAAGAAAATCATCTTTATACTTATTTTTGCTCTATACCGCCTCAAAGGCTCAGACACAGCCAGGTGGTCAAACCTAATTATAAAGTTAATAAAAGAAAAGTAATGATCATGCTCTCCAGAGATACAAATAAAAATAAATATAGAGAGAGAGAGAGAGAGAGCCAAAAAATGGAATTGTGCATTAATTTATGAGCTAATTGACATTATCAAAGATAGACACGTTAACAGGTCAATCACCTTGTCCAAATAACGTTTGATAAGGATGGGAATATCAGTTTTAGCTTTGATTCCTCCAAATAAGCATCCCTTGAGGCTTTTACCACTATAAAGGACATCATAAGAGCTCAGGCTCAATGTTGACCCAGGCTTGTCCGCTCCTAAAACGATTGTCTTTCCCCAACCCTGGTACACAATTAGAGCAAGTTCTTGGGTTGAATTCTACTTAATATTATGTCACAAATTACTGTTTAGTCCACCATAGTTAACACAAACAGAGCAAGCATATTCCAAACATTTGAAGGAAAGAGGAAAGTAGGGCAGCAGGCATGTAGTACACAATCAATCGCCCAATTGAATGATTTTGATGCACTCCACCTTCTTGTGCTTGAGTTTTCTCTTCAAAACACCATAACTTTGACTAATGATCAGATAAGCACCATACTGCATGAACTTTATTCAGACTTGTGCTCAAGTCTACCAAGCTTATCTGTTCATCCACCCCACCCATGAATTAATTTCTTATAATGGGTAAAAGATCAATTTTGATCAGCACAATTCGAGCTACCCTGGTTTGTCTTGATTAAGTGAAGCAGTCACACAGTATCTCTATGATGGAGAGCAGATTCTTGAATTGAAATTCAAATGCAGAAAGACATCCAACAGAAGGTATGTTAATGATGCATCTACAACAGCATGCTAGTGTTTTTGTGTGCGTGTGAAAGAGAGAGACCTTTCGGCAGGAGGCATATGCTTCCTGCACCAAGGATGCCAATCCAACACATTCAAAGCAATAGTCTGCACCCCCACCAGTTATCTCCTTGATCACCTGTCGAATGAAACAAAAATGAACTGCAATATATTAATAACAGGAGTATGTAATTCATGAGCACTTCTGCCTTGAGTACATTGTCAACCCACCAAAAACATAATAACAAGTGTAAGAATAATTTATCTAAAGATGAATGATAAACATAAGTATAAAACTCAACAATAGAGTCCTTAAACAACTCTAAGAGCTAACTTGGCTCAATAGAGTCCTTAAACAACCATAAGAGCTAACCTGGCTCACAGTTTTATTTCCACAGTCTCCAGCATTGACAAATTCTGTGACTCCAAATTTTTTTCCTGCATTAACAAACCGTGTCATCAAACCCATGCCATCTAATGATTTGATTATGAAAGAAAATTATTTTTACTGGTATATTAATCGACTTTTGGTTAATCTGAGTCTCTGACTAATAGCTGACTAGAAACATGAACAACCTTAGTTGAATCAGCTTGACAGATAATATGAAGCATATGCATTTTACATAGAACACAGATGCTCCTTACTTCATTAAGATGATTCCAGAGTTCAATATTACTGTAGCTCAAATAGAATGCACTCACCAACTTCAAACTTATCTGGGTTCAAATCCACACCAATAATTTTAGTAGCTCCACATAGTCTGGCTCCTTCTGCAACCTAGAACATCAACTTATAACAATGAGCTTTTCCCCACTGCCTACCAAAGAGAAATACAAGAACAATTGTGATAAACACAAGCAGAGTCCCTTTTGTCTTAAAAGGAACTCAGTAACTTCGAAACAAACCCAGTCAAGAAATTTTCAAGAATCGGAGATATAAGTATCAAGAATAACAACAAGAAGTAAATCAACAAGAAATAATAAAAGAATAAAGAATAAGAAATACAAACAGAGATTACGTGGTTCGGCCCTAATGGCCTACATCCACGGCAGGAACAGCCTCAGAGATCATTCTTTATTGAGCAATCTTCAAAAGCCAATGTATATACACAGATCAAGCTAATACTGAGCCAAATACAAGCCTCAACACAGCTTTCATTTCTCCCTCAGCAAAACCCTAGCTTATCTCTCATTCTGTACAAAGCTCTCTGTCTCACTCGAAACGGCAGAAAACAAATTGCTCAAAGTGTAAAATTCCGTAACCCTAACACGGCTAAGAGTCATATATATATGTACTCAAGAGATGGCAGCACGTGTCTTTGATCCAACGGCTGTTATACCAAGAGTCAGAAGGCCAAAGGTTGCTCACGTGTGAAGCACATGTTCTCGCCTCTGTATATCAATATAAGTGCCACTGCTTATCACCAGGTGTCCCACCTTTTAATATCATGCATATACAAGGTGTTAGAGTAATACAGAGGGATGGAAAAAATAATTGACACAATATTCACAATTCTCCACTTTGACAATATTATACCCATCACTTCTATCCTACTCTCATCTTGGTTGTTCCTGCAATGTCCCTCTATTAGGGACCCTTAACAGTCTGCATGTTAATTAAGTTCAGACAGTGTCTGAACTTTGCCATTGGTAGGGATTTAGTCATCATGTCTGAGGGATTTTCCTCAGTTGGGATCTTTTCCACTCCAACTTCCCTAGACTCAATTACATCCCTTACAAAATGAAGTCTAATATCTATATGCTTAGTCCTTTCATGATATACTTGGTTTTTAGCCAAATATATTGAACTTTGGTTATCACAATGTACAATAATATTTTCTTTAAAAATATCTAATTCATGTGATATACCATTTAGCCATATGGCTTCCTTTATAGCCTCTGTCAAAGCTATATACTCAGCCTCAGTAGTTGACAAGGCCACAACAGATTGTAAGTTTGACTTCCAACTAATAGCCCCCCCATATGCAGTAAAAACATATCCTGTTAAAGATTTCCTGGTATCCACATTACCAGCATAATCAACATCTACAAAACCCTCCAACTCACAACCTTTTTTAACATTTGATCCATATTTCAAGCCCAAATTAATAGTTCTAGAAATATACCTTAATAACCATTTAATGGCTTGACAGTGTGCCTTACCAGGATTACTCATAAACCTACTAACAACACTGATAGCATATGTAAGATCTGGTCTTGTACAAACCATTGCATACATCACACTTCCCACCATGCTAGCATAAGGAATTTGTTGCATAAATTCTATTTCTGATTCTAATTATGGGGCCTGACTAGTGGACAACTTGTAATGCTGACCTAGAGGTGTGCTTGCAGGTTTAACTTGGTCCATACCAAATCTTTTTAGAATTTTTAAGAAATAATTCTTCTGAGATAGGTACAAACATCCCTTTGACCTATCTCTTATAATATCCATTCCTAAATTTCTACTAGCAGGTCCTAGTTCCTTCATATCAAATTCAGATTTCAACATACACTTAGCCTGTTTGATTAAATCAGGGTTTTTACAAGCCGCTAACATATCATCTACATACAGTAAAATTTATAATAATGTTCCATTAACATCTTTATAGTAAACACAACTGTCATAACAGCTTCTTTTAAAATCATTTTCAAGCATGTAATTATCAAATCTTTTATACCATTGTCTAGGAGATTGTTTTAGACCATATAAAGATTTTTTTAAGTAAACAAACTTGATTAGAGTTAATGTCTTTTATAAACCCTCCAGGGGGTTGCATGTAAGTAACCTCTTCTAATTCTCCATGTAAAAAAGCAGTTTTTACATCCAGTTGTTCTAAGTGCAGGTCATGATATGCAATGTAAGACAGAAGCAATCTAATGGAACTATGCTTAACCACATGAGAGAATATCTCATTAAAATCTATTCTCTCTCTTTGAGTGAAACCTTTAGCCACTAGCCTTGCCTTGAACCTAGTACCTTCTACCCCTGGTATGCCTTCCTTTCTTTTAAAGATCCACTTGGATCCCACTAGCCTAACCCCATTAGGTTTAGTAACTAGTTCCCAAGTTTTGTTTTTATTAAGAGACTCCATTTCATCATGCATAGCAAGTATCCACTTAGTGGCATCCTTGCTAGAGATAGCCTCTTTATAGGTTCTTGGTTCTTGATAAACAACCTCATCCGCAACAGTCAAAGTAAAAGCTGTAAATTCAGCTTGACCATACCTTAGAGGTGGTTTTATAATCCTTTTCTTTCTGTCTCTTACCAAAATGTAAGAGTCAGAACTTGGTTTATCTAAGTCCTCTGAAATAGAGTCCTCAAAGTTACTGTTTTGCCCAGTATTAGGATCTGTTGAGTTGTTTGCTCTCTCCACCTCAAAATGTACATTTTCCCCAGTGATACTAGGTCTTTGATCTACCTCTACCTTAGGTACTCGAGCCATTTGTGATTCATTAAAGATCACATCCCTGCTGATAATGCACTTATGTCTACCAGGTTCATCAAGCCACAATTTGTACCCCTTAAGAGCACCAGTTATGGGCTCAACAAAGCTAAATTATAGCTAAAGAATAGCTAAAGTGCAAGATAATGTGCTACAATTGGCTCAACAAATCAACAGTGATTTTAACTTCAAGTTAAATCACTAGCCAAATTTGTTGAGCCAAAGGAACTAGCCAAATAATTCTTTTAGACTAAAATATTCACTTGAGTTGAAGTGAATAAAATTATTGAAGAAATGTTTTGTTTTATAGTGGAATAATATAGCCGTTGAAGAAATATAGCTGCTGGAGAAATATAAGTTAAAAAAATATATCCGTTGAAGAAATGTAGTCATTGGAATAATATGAACGTTAGAAAATTAATAGGTAGTTTTTTAATAATGAATAAATATTTAAATTACAATTATAACTAAAATAAATGAAAAGTTCAAAATCAATATTTTATTAGAATAGTGAAAGATTTGTTGAGCCTGTTATTTGATGATGATGAAAAATGACTAGCTAAATTTGTAAAAGTGAATTTCTTAGTCAAATTTTGACTAAAGTTTGTTGAGGCCATAACTAATGCTATAACACCCTCAGGGTACCCCACAAAAATACACTTAAAAGCCCTAGGGTCTAACTTATCTTTTTTTAGTGTGTATAAGTTGTACACCCAAAAATTCTAAGATAATCATAACTAGGTGGTTTTCCAGTCCACATTTCTTATGGTGTTTTAAAACCTATGGCAAAAGATGGACACCTATTAATTAAGTGGACTGTTGTAGCAGAAGCTTCAGCCCAGAAAGTTTTAGGTAACCCAACATTAGATAAGATACATCTCACTCTCTCTAGAATTGTCATATTCATCCTTTCTGCAAGACCATTCTGTTGGGAGTTTCCCTCACAGTTTTGTGTCTTAGAATCCCCTCCTTTTGACAGAAAATATTAAACTTTGTTGACAAAAACTCTAACCCATTATCAGTTCTTAGGATTTTTAGTTTTCTGTCTACCTGATTCTCAACTAAGTCATCAATGATGAAAAGGAAATAATTCCTTCCACCATGAGAGGCTACTTTAGAAGGTCCCCAAAGGTTAGAGTGTACATAATCAAATGTCTGAGTAGTCATATGAGTTGCCCTTTTAAAACTAATCATTTTAGCCTTTCCATAGACACAGTCTTCACAGAAAGGTAAATTGTTCAGGCCAGCATCAATCAACAAGCCTCGTTTGTGTAATTCTGAAAGTCCTCTTTGACTAACATGCCCTAACCTCCTGTGCCAAAGCACAGATTTATTTTCAATGGCATTCTGCACAGGGGATGCTTCCCCTACAATGGTTTTTCCAACTAGAGTATAAAGGCCATTTTTAATTACCCCTTTCATAATTGTAAATGAACCTTTAGTAACTTTAAGGACCCCTGCTTCAAACTTAAAAGAATAACCTGAATTATCAAGTGTGCCAAGAGAAATCAAATTTCTCTTTAAGTCAGGTATAAATCTGACCTCCCTCAAAAGTCTCTCCATCCAATCATGTAATTTTAGTCTTATACACCTAATTCCCATGATTTTACAGGATTTATTATTCCCTAGAATTACATGTCCACCATCTAAATCAGAAAAGGTTTCAAACCAGTCCCTATTGGGACACATGTGAAAAGAGCAACCAGAATCTAAAATCCACTCTTTTCCAGACCCTACCTCATATACATTTAGTACCTCAGCACTTTCATACCCATCTAACACCATTGCCACATCCCCATCCTCTTTATTTTTGTTACCAGCCTGAGTTTTTCTATCAAGACAATCTCTTTTGAAATGTCCTTCTTTGTAACATAGAAAACATTTTAATTGTTTTCCTTTTGACTTAGACCTTCCTTTCTTAAAATCTAATTTATTTTTCTTGCCTCTCTTTTCTGGTCTTCCTCTAACAGACAAGCCCTCACCATGTTCTCGTTTGGTATCTTCTTGATTTTGTAATTCCTTAGCATGAAGAACAGACTGCACTTCATCTAGAGATAGAGTATCTCTACCATACATCATGGGTCTCCTTAAGATTCTGGTATGATGAGTCCAAAGAACTCAGCAAGAGGATTGCTTGATCCTCATCCTCCACCTTAATATCAATATTAGCTAGGTCTAATATAATTTTGTTAAAAGATGTTCCCCTATTTGGGTTCCAGGAGTCATCTTAAGAGTATATAACCTAATTTTCTTACAAAGTCTGTTAGCCAGGGATTTTGTCATATAGAGATGTTCTAGCTTAAGCCAAATACCAGCGGCAGTTTCCTCACTTGCTACTTCCCTCAATACTTTATCTCTTAAAGACAAAATAAGAACACTGTGGGCCTTTTGGAGAATGTCCTTTTGGACTTCTCCCTTTCCTTCCTCTTTCAAGGAAGAGCCCATTTTTTCATAGGTGAGAGCATCCTGTAAGCCCTGTTGGACTAACAGAGCTCTCATCTTTATTCTCCATAATCCGAAGTCATTAAGCCCTGTAAATTTCTCAACATCAAATTTCGTGGTCCCCATTTAACCTAAGCTCTTGATACCAATTGTGATAAACACAAGCAGAGTCCCTTTTGTCTTAAAAGGAACTCAGTAACTTCGAAACAAACCCAGTCAAGAAATTTTCAAGAATCGAAGATATAAGTATCAAGAATAACAACAACAAGTAAATCAACAAGAAATAATAAAAGAATAAAGAATAAGAAATACAAACAGAGATTACGTGGTTCGGCCCCAATGACCTACATCCACAGCAGGAACAGCCTCAGAGATCATTCTTTATTGAGCAATCTTCAAAAGCCAATGTATATACACAGATCAAGCTAATACTGGGCCAAATACAAGCCTTAACACAGCTTTCATTTCTCCCTCAGTAAAACCCTAGCTTATCTCTCATTCTGTACAAAGCTCTCTTGTCTCACTCAAAACGGTAGAAAACAAATTGCTCAAAGTGTAAAATCCCGTAACCCTAACAAGGCTAAGAGGCATATATATATGTACTCAAGAGATGGCAGCACGTGTCTTTGATCCAGCAGTTGTTATACCAAGAGTCAGAAGGCCAAAGGTTGCTCACGTGTGAAGCACATGTTCTCGTCTCTGCATATCAATATAAGTGCCACTGCTTATCACCAAGTGTCCCACCTTTTAATATGCTGCATATACAAGGTGTTAGAGTAATACAGAGGGATGGAAAAATAATTGACACAATATTCACAACAATAGGCAAAAGCAGATCAATAGAAGAAAAATTGGAAAGCTTGGTGAATGTTTATTTATATATTTTTTATGTGACAATGGCAAATGTAGCTCATACTGCATGCAAAGAGCTTGGCCAGGCTTATGCACAATGTTCTAAAAATCACCTCATCAGCGAACTCATACATATTCGAAAGCTAATCATGCGATCCAACAAGAAGCAAAGGACAACCATGAATTCTTGATTTGTTGTTGGATTTTGTGACAAAGATCTTTACTAAATTAAATTAGTTAGACATATGTGATTATTGAAAATTCTTCCCCCACCCCATAGGGGGAGGGGTGATATGAGTTACTGTTAGAAATACTAGATCAGAGTACAGCAAAAGCGTTTACCTCGAGCGGCAAATCTCAGATCGAGTGCGGTTGTTCCACGGACTTCCAAAGTCGTTGTTGTTTGTTTGGAATCATCCTCCTCAATAGTGGAGTACGTGATAAAAAAACAGAGCAACACTCACATGTTCCACAGCCTAAATGTCAGGACTAGAGAGACACACACTTGAGAGAGAGATTTTCACTTTTGTGCAGAAAGTTTTTCGTCCAAAGGGGGAAGGGGCTATATGTAGCCTCTACTTGTAACCCCCGGCTGGCCATTAAAGGCAATGGCCAGCCCCTCTTGTAATGAAGTGGCCAAATACTTCAATGTATGTAACTTCCGGACACAATTAGGCTGGACTTGAAAGACCAAGGGGTGTTCGCACTGTGGGCGCACCTCATTCCTAGAGTTACCAACTGCAATTCCTCATCGGCATTATTTACAATGCAAGATTGAAAAGAGGAAACAAATTACGTGAATTCACTTTTTCTAACTTAACCGAGAAAAGTGAATGTTAAACAGTGACGGAATAAACATTGTAATCTCTTAAACATTTCTTTGGAATCAACTGACTAAGAATATGAATGACAGGACCCTGAAGAATTAACTAAACATATTAAAAATTCAACACATGTCATCACGATAATAAGCATCCCCATGACATCATCCCTTGAAAAATTGCAGGACAATCCTATGAATTAGAAAAGCGATAACAAACGGAAGAATGTAACACTAAGTTATATACTAACCCCATAGCTTCGTGACCAAGAATTCTCTTCTTGGAAAATTTGCCGGCTCATCCTACAAATATCGACAATAACATTAATGAATGAGAAAATTTTCCAAGAATTTATAACATTAATATTGAAAGTTCGAGTTTTTCAGAAATAGCATGCTTCGGGATACCAACCTTCATTTCCCAGAAAGAAATATCGGTGCGACTGGGAGAGGTGCATATGATTCGAACCCGAACCTCACGAGCCACCGGCGGCGCCACCATGATCTCCTCGATCACCAATGGCTCTCCTGGTTGGCGAACAACCGCAGCTAATAAAATACATAAGATCACGAACAACTTAGTTTCAGACACTTGCATTATGGTTCAGAAAGAGCAATTCATATCAGAAGAGTTTTTACTCAAGAGGTACCTCTGCATTTGATGGGCTTCCCCCTAGTTTTACTCGACTGTTTTTCGTCCATGGCGACCAAAACCCACACAGTATCTGTGCGTGTCTCTGCCTCTCTCCCTCACTGGTTCGCTTGTTCACTCTTATGAAGTGAACTCGCAGCTGGAGTGGCTACGTGTGGTGGGCGTGACGATAAGGAGCCCAGTTCATGGAAATGCGTTTTTATAATCCAATGAATCAAAAACTTTTATGGGATAGGTACCCTTAAACCACTGAAATGGATCCGAAATTTGTTGATTAGGACATAGACATGGGTTGTTTGCCTGCCACATTCGAAGATTTTGAACGTTGCCTATTGGGGACGTTGCACCTTGTGAACCACATGGAGGCGGGGAGGTAGTTAGCTTTGCCCTTTCGTTAGTAAAAGCCGATGCTACATGGTAGTTGGTGATAACTTGTTAAGACGACCCTTTTTTTGGCTGCTAAAAATCTTAATAAAAATATAATTCATCGTTAATCCATTTTTATTGAAATAAACAAAGTCTTGACACCTACAAGAGAACTCTTAGCTTTTAACTCCTTTTTTTTTTTTTTTTTAATCTTTTAAAAATATTATAAATTATTTATTTTCTTAAAGGGTATGTATTTTAATGGCTTAGATCTTTTAAAAATATGATAAATTTGATTTTAAGCATTTATTTTTTTTTTTAAAAGAACTTAAATCTGTCATAACTATGATAAATTTAGTACTTCTAAAGGCCACATGGGCTATTTTAAAATTTGATTGGTGAACACAATTAATTTGTTCAACTTTTGATAAGCCAGACAACCCTGATGGTATTGGATCGAGTTCACTATAGCCTGTGTAGCGTGTGTAATTTTGTGTCTCATGCCTTTTTCTTTTTTCCCTCGATTTTTTTCTTACAGTTTTTATCTGATCCAAGTCAAATTTAAAGTACCAATCGGGTCAAATAAAAAAAAATCAAAAACAAAAATTTCATCTCTCGAATATTTATATGTAGAAATTAGGCCTTTTATTTTTATGAATTATAAAAAATTTAATTGAGTCTCTGTTTAAATAAAATATTATCTCTTAAATATTTATTTATAAAGAATATCAGTAATAATAAATAACAAACCAATCATAAAAAGAAAGAATATATTAGTAAAGTTTTAAATATATTATTTTAATTTATAATATCACGTACGACATGAGAACATTTCAAAATATATCTCGTCGTAGAGATAAATTTTTCTGATAAATTAGTGACGATAATTTATTTTTAAAAACACAAATGGGGTCAAATAAGAAGAAAAAATAAAAAATAAGCAGAGGTGGACCCTATGGGCCTATTGCGTTGATTATTGCTAGTGTACTGCAGCTTAATTTTCGTCCATGGATCTCTGCAACTTTTTTTTATTTTTGCCCTTTTTCAAGGCAATGAAGATTGGAGGAGTCCGACTTCGGATCTCATCCTTAAAATATGGAGATCGGTATAACTTATCGAAGGTTGCTGGCGTATATCTTTGCAATCCAATAGTTTTTTTTTTTTTTTTTTTTAAAGTTTAATATGCACTACATCGATTAATAATATGAACATGATTTGGTCGAGAGAGATTGAAAGCAATATGGAGTAGAGTCTCCAATGAAATTCATAAACTCATCAAATTAATACAGAAGAAGGTAAATAGAGAAATTATTTGTTGTTAATGTTGCTGCCCTCGTCGGACCTTGCCACTGCTAAATTCCATGGAAGCTTACTCATTTATCCATCCAAATTACACAACGAAGACTCTCCCCTTTAATGAGTAAATCAAAAGCTTTGTTGATGTCTTCAAACTTTACCTCGTGTGTTACAAATTCATCCAGCTGCAGTTCCTGATATTTTTTTATATTATTATATATTATTAAGAAAAGAGGAGAGAAAATCAGAAACAATAAATAAGAAAAGAAAAAAAAAATCATCTATGCATATCTATTTTTGCTCGATAACACCTCAGACACAGTCAGGTGCTCAAACCTAGTTATGAAGTGTGCATGTATATATTATATATATATTGATCATGCATGTTCGGTGCAAAACTGCAAGTGCACAATATCATAATTTTATAGTAAAGTGATGAGAAAAACGTCGTTCCCAAGGATTGGTATCTCACTTTTGAAAAGTACCGAAATCATACTAATCTCGACTTTATTTAAAAAAGTCACTATGGTTGTTTGTAATTGCAAATTGAAATAAAATCAATTCAAAGAAAAAGAAAGTTGTTGTTTGATGATCAAATCAATAAGAAAAAAAAAACTTCTAGGAAACCAATTTCACCTAATCTCTCATTATGTTTTTCTCATCTAACTAATTGAGTTTAATTCTCTCTGTTTGTTAGTAAATTTTTCAAAGTCATCCAAAAGCCTATTTCAATAGTCAGTTGGATTTATTCTTGATCGTCATTTTACACAAGAGTATGTAAATTAAGTCTTTCGATTTCTATATTTACCTATCCTGAAATATCCAAGGTCTATCCTATAATTCCCTCTTTCGAAAGCAAATCACAAGATCAAAATCATATAATTAATGGTCAGTCAATTAGAAGCAATAAGCTCAGAATAAATCAAACAAATATAAAAGAGAATTATTTCAAATTAGTATAGAATAGCAAGCATAGTTTGAAACTATTTAGAGAGAGAGAGAGAGAGAAAGAGCCAAAAAGATGGAATTGTGGAGTAATTTATGAGCTAATTGTTACGATAAAAAGTAGGCACCTTAAGAAAGATCAATTAGGACTATTTAAAAAAAATAGTAACGGATCAATCACCTTGTCCAAGTAGCGTTTGAGAAGGATGGGAATATCAGTTTTAGCTTTGAGGCCTCCAAATAAGGATCCCATGAGGGTTTTTCCGCTATGAAGAACATCAAAAGAGCTGAGGCTCAATTTTGACCCCGGCTTGTCCACCCCTACAACAATTGTTTTTCCCCAGCCCTGGTAAAGTGAGACGAGGATACGTCACAAATTATGTCTGGTGCACCGCCGTTTTTACACACAGCAAGCTATTCCAAACATTTGAAGGAAAAGGAATAGAACGAAAATGGGTATGTGGTATGCAATCGATTGCCCAACTGAATGGTTTTGATGCCCTGCACACTCTTGTGATCAAGTTTTCTCTTCAAAATACCATAACTTGAGAAAATCACCTAACAGAAGGTATATTAACAATGCATCTGCAACGGTATGTGAGTGTTTTTGTGTATAAGTAAGAGAGAGACCTTTCGGCAGCAGGCATATGCTTCCTGCACCAAGGATGCCAATCCTACACATTCAAAGCAATAGTCTGCACCCCCACCAGTTATCTCATTGATCACCTGTTGAATGCGATAAAAAGGAACCAAAATAAATAAAAAACGGGAGTATGTAATTCACGAGCACTTCTATCTTGTCAAATAATCAAGGCTTCCATCAATCCATTAAGTAATTTATGAATGAACATGCAAAAGATAGAGAAAATTGTTTGTTTCACCATAGACACCCACAAAAGCCTGGCAAACCTTGGTGTTGTATGCTCTTAATTATCGCTTTTGAAATTCCCTAATCACCCTAGATGAACCAAATATTATCATCTTTCATACTCGTATCAAAAGAAAGGTCAGCATCTCAAAGACTAGGGGCTAAACGGTCCGGTTTTAGAATAACTAGTTACCAATTACTTAGCTTAAAAATTACAATTAAATATTGTCAAATAGAAATAAACCAATCACACATGACTTAACCCGATCACTAGCAGCCACAGAATTACAAAAATAAAAATAAAAAATCAGCCCACGTGACTAACCCAGTGTAAAAATATACTTACATGTACTTATAAAAAAATGCATTTATCCTTTATATATATATAATGTACTCTTGTATTCTTATATATATATATATATATATATATATATATATATATGTAATTATAAATAATAACATGTTAATAACTTAATATTAATACTCATGCTTAAGAGTAAGTTTATATCGACGAAGCATAAATAATAGGATTATAATCTCATATTATATTAAGGTTATAATATGTATAATATATATAGCATAAAAAATTAAAAAATATATATTTTGGTTTGGTTCAGTTCGGTCCAATCCAATTCGGTTTTCAAATCTTGAAAACCAAGACCAAACAAGTTTTTAATCGGTTTTGAACCAACCGAACTGATATTGAACTGGTCGGTTCGGTCAATTTTTCAGATTTTTCTATCAAAAACACATTAAGCAAATAAGTCCAACTAGACCAAATATTATCAAGTATATGTTCAACCCACCAAGAACATATTAACTAGGTACGAACAATTTATCTGGAAATGAATGATAAACAGAAGTATAAAACTTAACAATAGAGACCTTAAGAGCTAACCTGGCTCACAGTTTTGTTTCCACATTCTCCAGCATTGACAAATTCTGTGACTCCAAATTTTTTTCCTGCGTTAAAGAAATATCATCAAAACACATGCAAGAGCTCACTCATGATTTGATTATGACAGAATTCTTCGTGCTGTTATATTAACTGACTGTTGGTTAATCTGACTAGCTAATAGCTGACTAGAAATGTGGACAAGCTTTGTTGGATCAGCTTCAGCAGATGATATGAAGCATATGCATTTTACATAGAACACAGATGCTCCTTACTTCATTAAGATGATTCCAGAGTTCAATATTTCTGTAGCTCAAATAAAATGTGCTCACCAATTTCAAATTTATCTGGGTTCAAATCCACACCAATAATTTTAGTAGCTCCACATAGTCTGGCTCCTTCTGCAACCTAGAACATCAACTTATAACAATGAGCTTTTCCCCACGGCCTACAAAAGAGAAATACAAGGAAGAAAAATAATGCTAAATCCTGCTGGTTCATACAGCTAATCCAATCGACCCCAGCCCAAATATAGCAACAGTTGATCCTGTCTCCACATTTGCTGTTCTCCAAGCAGCGCCAACCCCTGAAAAGCCAAAGTTAAAATTATAAGAAAGGCTCTCGTTCTCTACAAGTTAAATCTTAAATGCATTATTTCTCCTCTATAACTGTTTAGTTTATTCAAGTTGATATGCGTAAACTCAAGTGACAGTACCATACATAACATTTTGCATGACAATTACCTGTTGAGACTCCGCAGCTAAGGAGGCATTCCCTGTTTGGAGGGATTGACGGATCAATTTTTGTTACATGGGCAATATCTACCACTGTATACTCACTAAAGCTTGATACGAATAAAAAGTGATATAAAACCTCTCCTTTGAGGTCAGTGAATCTGCTGGTCTCGTGTCTGTGCATATAAGGAGACACCTTGAAAGGGAGGTTTGAACAAAGGTTGCTCTTTTTTGATCTGCAATCTATGCACTCTCCACAATCTGACATGAAAAAAGGGATGACGCTGTCTCCTTCAGTTACTTCATCTACGCCCTCCCCTACACTTTCTACAATCCTATCACATGTAAAAATTGGTGGGAACAAATATCAGTTCTCATCACCTTAGTGCCTGAACTCTAAATAAGTCTGAAAAAGTGATGGACCAATGCCATCTAATGCATGTGCATTAATAATTGATGCTAAAATATAGTATATCGCATTGGCTTAAATGTAAGGCCTGTTTAGGATCCTAAGATCAAGGAATGGTAAGACAAGGATATGATAGGAAAAACATCATCTGCATGGTAGCACTAACAACAGACAGAACAAGATTATGCTGAAAAAGATGATTTAGTGTCATGCAAATGTAATAAAGGCCATCTGCAGAAGTAGGATCATGACCATTCCACCAGCTATACATGACATCTTTGTCAAGGGAAACGGAATTTCAGGACATCTTATCTTATAGAACTAAAACAATAAGGAAAAGAAGAAAGAAGAAAAAATGAAAAGCTTGGTGAATATTTATTTTATTTATTTATTATAAGTGAAGAAACAGCAAATGTAACTCATACAGCATGCAGATAGCGTGACCAGGCCTATCCACAAGGTTCTGAAAATCACCTTATCAGCAAACTCGTACTTATTCATGAGCTAGTCTAGCAATCCAACAAGAAGCAAAGGAGAACCATGAATTCTTGATTGGTTGTTGGAAAAATGTGAAATGTATTTCAACATGTTTGAGTAAGAAAGGAAACAAATTGCGTGGATTCATCTTTTCTAACTCGACTAAGAAAAGTCAATCTTAAACAGTGTCGGAATACGTAATTTCATTAAATTTTATTCGAAATATATATTTATATATATAAAAAGTGGCTATCAAACGGCAATTCTTATTTTAACGGTTTTTGTTGTTTTTTCCGTTAAAGTTAACGACATTCGTCTAAATCCAAATGAAGCCATGAGAGAATAAACGAAAATGGAGAGAAACCGACAAAAATGTCAAAGATGAAGTGTGGGAGAGAGAACGTTTTTTGCTAAAATGGCGTCAGAGGTGGAAAGGCTCTGCTCAACGCACGCGTGGTGATGAGCCGTTGGTGGAGAGCGACGGTCGAGTAGGCAAAGCCTTCAGCACGAAGCAGGAAAAAAAAAAAAAAGGGATGGAAGGAAAAAAATAAAAATAAAAATAAAAATAAAAAAAGTGAGGTTGACGGCGCAATGAGGGAGAGGAGAAGAATAAGATGGAACCCTAGGGTTCCATTTGATTCTTAACCCCCCACCCCCTCCGAAACGACTTAGTTTTGGCGTGGGCCTCGAGGGGCCAGGCTTAAGAGGGTAAACGAGTTGGGCCCTAATTTACACACATATCCCAAACAAACAAAGACCCTACCAAAAATAAAATACAAGGTAAAACAAAATAAAATAGAATCTACATCGACCATAATAATGATAAAAATTAATACCACAAAAATAAATAGTAGTAATAAATAAAAACACATAAAACTAGGACTATCATCGGCTAGATTTAAAATAAAGATATTAGATTTAAAATTATTTTTTTTAAAGATATGTTATTCATCATCTTCATACCACACGCCAATATGTGATTTCTTTTTTTTTTTCTTTGTGTAAACACACATATTTAAACATCAATATATATATGTTTAAATTAAATGATAAAAATGAGAAATCACATGTTACTGTATAGTATAAGAGATGATTAGTTGAAATTTTTTTCTATAATTCATTATGTAAAATTATAGAAAACAAAAAATTGTGTAAAATTAAACTGGACAAACGTGCACGTTGTCCTTTCCTAGTTGACTAAAGATGTGGATGACAAGACTGAAGAATTAAATACACGTATCGAGAATTCAAGGCATATCGTCACAATATACACCCCCATAAAATTATACGTCATATGCAAAACTGCAGGTCAATCCTACGAATCAGGAAAATTAATAACAGATGGAAGAATGCAATACTAACCCCATAGCTTCGTGACCAAAAATTCTCGGAAAAATTGCAGGATAATCCTACAAACATCAAGAATCGGCATCCATGAATGATAAATATTTCAAAGAATTTATGACAGCAACGCAAGTTAGAGTTTTCAGAAAGAATACGCTTTGGGATAACAACCTTCATTTTCCAGAAAGTAACGTCGCTGTGACAGAGAGAGGTGCATACGATTCGAATCCGAACCTCACGAGCCATCGGCGGCGCCACCGTTATCTCCTCGATTACCAAAGGTTCACCCGGTTGGCGACTAACCGCAGCTAATAAAATACATAATATGAACAAATTAGTTTCAGACACTTGCATGAAAGTTGAGAAAATGCAATTCATATCAAAAGAGTTTTTACTAAAGAGGTACCTCTGCATTTGATGGGCTTCCCCCAAGTTTTACTCGAAGGTTGTTCGTCCATGGCGACCAGAACTCGTACAGTATTTGTATCTTTCTCTCTCTCGCTCGCTCGATTGTTCACTGTTTTAGTAAGTGCCAATATGTACTCGAAGTTGGAGGGGAGACTGCTGGTGGTGGTGAGGATAGCGTGAATACGATACGAAATTAACGAGTTTGAGTTTTATATAAATGGATTCGCGGATTCGGGTTAAACGGGGGTTGATCAGTTAAGGCACTGTTAATAAACGAGTGGATAACTTGCTTAGTTCGAAATAATTCGTTTAAATTTTATTTTAAAATTATAATTTTATTTTTGTTTGATTATAATATTGATATTTTTTAATATGTTTATGTTTGTTGTTGATGAAATTATGGTTTTAGATCTACGTTTATATTTGTTATGGTTACATTTGTAATATTAATTTTATTACAAGTTGAAATATGAAAAATATTGATATTTATGTTAATAGGTAGTCTTATATTTATGGGTTTTTTTTTTTTAAAGATATTTTGACTATTAATAAATATAAATTTAAACTTTAAAGTGAGATTATGTTATTCAAGTCAAATGGTATATGCAAGTTAGTTCAATTCATTTATATAAGATAGAATGAAATCGATCGTGTCATATTGATTTATTATTATTTAATTATTAAAATAATCAAAACGGATTGTATCGTATCACCTGTTATTTAAATAAATCGTATTATGATTTAAATATTTGATCCGTTTAATTTAATAGATTGTGTTTAAATTGATTCATATATTCAAATGTTCGTGATTTCACACGATTTGTAAACGCTAAAATTGCGTACCTAAATTTTAGATAGTGAAAGTATTTTATTTTATTTTATCTCATCATTCTAAATTTTTTAAGTTTTCACATCAAATATAATAAATAATTCAATTTTTTAAAATTTTAAATAATAATAATATTAAAAAGTAATATTTTAATTTTTAAATTTTATCTAAAATTATCTCATCTTACTATTTAAATCGTATTTAAATAATATGTGACATATTTATTATTATTAAATAATAATAAAATATATAATAAATAATTATTTAATTATGATAAATATGATATTAAGAAAGTAAAATAATAATACTATGTATTGAATTTTCCCGCACCTAATTGTCACGGTCACTGTGGTGAGTAAAGTAGGCAAGTCGTCTGCCACGTGGGAAGACTTGGAATGCTGGGACACAGTACATTGGAATCAAAGAAGGCGGCGTGGCAATTGAAGTTTACTTCTCTCTTTTTTTCCCTCAAATTAGTTAAAGTTTACTTGCAAGCAAAGATTTACCATTTATTATATTATCATCACTTCCCAGTGATCACCGATCAACACATTTGCTGTGAGGAAGATACGGAGAGACCGCAAATAAATTATAAAAAATTAATTCTCAAGTGGTGTATATAGTACATTTAATAAAATATTTATTTTATATAATTTAATATAAAAATTAAATTTGAATTTATAAATTAAATTTTACTATTTAAATTTTATAAATAATATATTCTACACACTTTTTTTTTAATGATAGAAAATCACCCCACAACAAGACCCTTGGGTACGTTTGGAAATTAAATCAAACTCAACTCATTTCAATTCATCATTATAATTTTTTCAAATTCTAATACAAAATATAATAAATAATTCAACTTTTTCAAATCTTAAAATAATAATAATATTTAAAAATAATATTCTAACAATATTTTATTATTTCAACTCAACTCAGTTCAATATCCAAACGCACTCTAAGACTCATCTATGAAACCTAAACTTGATTAAGAAAATAATAACTCATAAATATTGACAAAAACACAGTTCATGCCTTCAGCTTTTCTAACAAATAAATACATTTATAAATTAAAAAAATATATATTACAAATACTATGCAATCATTTGTGGAACTTACATCTATCTCTTATCTAACAACTTAAAACCATCTCATCTCACTTTTAATCCAAACACAAAATTTTAAAAAATCATTTCAACTCATATTCTCACAAATCTCACTACTATTGATAAACTGTTTCAATTCATCTCATCTCATATTTTAATCCAAACGGAATCTAAAAGTTGCTCGGACATTTTTATAATTATAGCTTTGATAAATTTACTACTTCTGAAGGTAAATACTAACCTTTAAACTTGATTTGTGAAACACAATTGATTTGTTAGAGTTTTCTTAATGGCTTGTCTAAATTTTTATCTATTTTAAATAATCAAGATCTACTTTTTCTATATATATTTTAGCTAATGGCTTTTGCAATATATCATATATTAGTTTATCCATTCTTTATTTATATAATTTAAATATTATTTGCTATTTGTATTAGAAAAAGTGTATATTTTTATTTATTATAACTCACACATTTGCAATATCTTTATATCTTTTAATATTCTTAATATCATCTATTAATGTGATTGTAATGTGTCCATCCACATTATAGATGATAAAAATAACATAAATAAAAACAAAATGAGCATATTATTAGTTTTTTTTTTTCACGCACTTGGCTTGTTATGCAATAATTTAGGATGCTACTATAGCAGGAAATAGTAAAAAAACCATAAAAAAATAGCATGAAATAAAAAATGAGAGAAATAGAGGGAAACAATGAAAAATAACTTTTAATAGATGAATAATTTATTCTACTTATAGCGGTTATTGTAGCTAAATGTATTTTAAATTTCCTTTTACTCGTATGGAGCTCTTTATTTTAACATTTCATTAGCTCATTTATATATCCATATAAAATACTTCATAAAAAAAATCCATATAAAATAAAAATAAAAACAGTTGAAATGCTCTAATAACTTTCGAGCAGCCCAACAACTTGATAATCTTCAAATTCACTTTTAAATTTTGTTTATTAAATAATACAATTATAATAAGTTTGAATGACATTGTATTTATTATTTATTATGGTATTATGTTTAATGTTAAGGGGATAATATCTTAGATATTTAAAAATATAAGAGATCACAATCATGTTGTTAATACTACATGTGTTGTTTAAATGCTTGTGAAAATAATCATTAAATATATATATAAACAATATAAATATATTTACTAGAACTAAAAGTTTGTGTGTCGAAACTTGTAGATAAACTTATGAGATCTAACTTAAATAATTCATCTTGTCACAATTAAGTAGTTCATGAATACTGGTATCGGGTAAAATCCTGATAACTAAGTTTTATATTTAAAAAATAAATTCATTTTATGCACAAATATACTTCGTTTTGGTCTCCAATATTATTTTATGCATGCAATCTATGCATGAATATTGGATATTATTTTGTGTTTTACGTGCATTTAGTTAAAAAATGCAACAAGTTGTTTCTACCTTTAGTTATTATCTTGACATAAAATTCAGTCTTTCATCTTGATATATTTTTATTATTACAGATAATGGACAATGTTCAATGTCTTGAGATGTATTTGATGTTTTGAGATTTATTTCATTGCTTTTTTATCATTTTTTTTATTATTATTTTCTTTATCAAGTTATATTTTTGAAAATTTTTGGATAGGTTATTGTTAATGCCTAAAATAAGCACAACAGACTGGAAGGAGACAAGTAATTATTATTGACTGGCTATGGCAATCTGGATCTCGATCGGTATCGTATGGAATCCCCGGTGGTAGTCTAGTGAGACTGTACAGTATCTGCACACACATCTATGACAGCGAAAGGTAAATAAGTACAAAAATATATCCTGAAGTCATCTCGTTTCCTCCTTTTTATATTCTATCCCTACTTTACGTCACTTATTTTTTGTTTTATGTCACTTTCTCTTTACTCTATGATGAATATTTAAATCGTATTACACATCTAAATACTTTAGGTCTCGTTTGTTTTCGCAGATGAAATGAAATGAGTTGAGATAAAATTTGAAAGTTAAATAAAATATTGTTAGAATATATGTTTTAATATTATTTTTATTTTAAGATTTGAAAAAATTGAATTGTTTATTTTATTTCGTGTAAAAATTTAAAAAAATTATAATGATTAAATAAAATGATATGAGATAAAAATGATTATAAAAATAAACGAGGCCATGTAAATTTAAATTAGGTCATTTACAGCTTATACCATCAAACAAATAACTATCACAATTTTTAAAGATCCCGGAAAACACTATACACAATCATAGATATTTAAATAAAGGATGTTAAAAAATAAGGGTTGACCAATAACCCAAATAATTCATGTCGACACCAACCACCCCACAAGACGACGAGAGAACCACACATATGGTTGGGAGGGTTCTCCACCCACATATTAATTAGATGTAGTGATTGGTTGGTCACTCGTGCAAGTGGTTAGGATAAACAGTCCGCCGCAATGAGTTTTGAGTCTTTTGACCAACCACTTTAAAATGAATGATTAGAAATTATATTTATAATAATAAATTATATAAATATCGTATAATTTATTTAAAAAAATAATAAATATTAGATTTATATGTAAAAAATAATTAATTTTTTAAAATAATTATATAATACTTACACATTTTATAAATGTACATAGCATTATCAAAGAGTAATGACACACAATACTCTTCACAATATTTTTTACATATAAATAATGTAAAGTGAGTATTTTTATAAAGTTGTGTTATTTTTATAAAAATATTTGTTTATTTTAAAATGTGATTGTGAAAAATATTGTGTGTTTATATTTTTCTTATTATAAAGTAGTGTTATTTTTATAAAGTATTTTATAATAATATTTTTTATTTTAAAATTGTGAAAAATATTGTGTGTTTATATTTTTCTTACTGAAAATAGTGTATATGCAATCTTTTGAAAAAGCTAAAAGGGTTATGTGTCGCTTGCCTATTGCATGGAACCAAAGCACCAAGCTTCACGTTACGACGTCGTATTCTGCCTTTTATTGTTTTATTATTGAGTTTTTTTGACAAAATTATTATTTATTATTAAAGAGTTTAGTACCAGCAATAGTATTAGGTTGTGTTTGGATGTTGAAGTGAGTTGAGTTAAGATGATAAAATATTATTAGAATAATATTTTTTAATATTATTATTATTTTGAAATTTAAAAAAATTGAATTGTTTATTATATTTTGTGTTGGAATTTGAAAAAATTGTAATAATGAGTTGAGATGAGTTGAGAGTAGTTAGATAACCAAACGAAGCCTTAAGAGTAATGTTAGAGAAAAGTTATTATAACAGTGTATACTTTATACTCATTGTATGATTACTTCTAGTTGATTATTCTCAACACTAATTTGGAGAGATGTGTGGTTTAGATGATGCCATATTATGTGTATAAAATAGATGCTTCTAATATTAACTTTTATCTATATTTATTTATAGTATTAAGATTCTAGATTGTTCTGGATTGGAATTGCGTTCGGAAAACGGGCCGGACTGCCAAACCTCCCTGCTTTTGTGCTCGAACCTTGCAAGCCCAAGGAAGCTCGTCTTGCTTACACACCAAGTTATCCCCTTTATTGGCGATCGAAATAAATTACAGCCCTTCTCATACTGCTCTCGTCTCCGCTCTCCGATTCATTTCCCGGCCGTCCACATCGACAAGGTTCGTCTGTATTCCTACCTCGTTTCTTGTTTGTATCATTACGCATAACGTGATACGCAGCGTGTTGACCTGGAAATTCTCACAGCTTAGATTGTTGCTGAGATTTCGAGGATTACTTTTCTTGATTTTCTCTATTGCGATATCTACCTTGTAGTTTGGGATTTTATTTATTGAATTATTTCCTGAAAAGCCCTAGGTAAGTAGTGATAGAGTTGGGTTTCTGGACTTAACGAATATTAGGCTGGGGATGTGTGCATTCGCTTGATTACTGGAGCCGTAGGGCTTGAAAATCTCTTTGTTTGCAAGGAAAAGAGTTGGGTGAGGCGTTTTATTGTAAATTGGAATTTATCTAAATCTAATACAAATGGAGTAAAATCTAATTGATATCCGGGATTAAAAATAAAATTAAAGCTTTCCCTCGCTTGCTTTGGTTAGTTCCATTCCCATAGGTCTTGGCATGTGGTTCCGGTAGTGGATGAGAGAAATTTTCGAACCTGTAAGTCTCTCAATATAAGATATGCCAGTTGCATTCCCGAGCATGGCAAAATATCACGTGGAATTGCAATTAAGTTGTGACTCGGGTATGAAACCCACGATTCATAATGGACATTAATGAGTCGTGGGTTTTGGTATGCGCACATCATATTGTGACTTCAATGTGATGAGCATGGTAGTGTTCATGGGAATTCATTATCCGGTGCAATATGTCAGTGTTTAGTCTAAGTATACCTTTATCTGCTCTTTTTCTCAATTTAAATGAGGAAAAAGGATGGTTGGCTATTAGCTACTAGAATGGAAAGTTGAAGGTTGGCATCTTAATCTGCTTGCTTATGCTGCCATGCAACCGCTTTTTCTATGCAAGAATTGTCGGATTGCACTCTTGCATTAGGAAGCAACTCCCTTAATGGACAGAAAAGGTGACCTGTTCTATAATCAGAACTTTTTGTTCTTATGGTTACTTGCAACAAATTTTTTTTTTGATCAGTAAAAAAATTAAAAATGTGTAAAGGGTTAATAAATGCCCTGTGCACTGTTAAGAATTCTTTTTTTATGGTGGGTCTCAATTTGAGACACCGAGGATTTTGGTTTTCTGTAAAGCTTTTTTTGCCTTCCTTTCCAGGCATTTTTGCTTATCGAGATTAGGCAGTAAAGTGTCATTTATGTAGTATGCCTCCTATGCTGTGTATTTTGTGCTGCATCTTAAAGAATTATCTGGGTAGTATTGACCGAGTACATTCTGTGTGTTTTGGACAGTTTCTGTTGATATAGCATGGCAAATCAATTCTCTAATGAAGGTTCCAGTACTGCAAAAGTTTCAGGGGAAAGCTCAGACTCGACTGTTCAGCTGAACATCAAGACACTTGATTCCCGGATTTACAGTTTCCAAGTGGAAAAAAATGTGAGCGCCACTCTACCTTATTTCTTGTTATTTCCAGATATATGAATGGATTATATGTCCATTGGATAGTTCTTATGTCTAATCTTTTTCCATTTTTGAGTTATTTCAGATGCCTGTTTCATCATTCAAGGAGAAAATAGCTAATGAAATTGGCGTCCCAGTTGGTCAGCAAAGGTTGATTTTCAGGGGAAGGGTCTTAAAGGATGACCATCTTCTTTCTGAATATCGTATCCAGCCACAGTATTAGTGTTCTAAACTGAATGTTTTTGGAGATTTACATCATTCCATATTATTTTTTACTATATTTTCTTTAACATTATGATGTATTATTTTGCCGATGTTTAAGTGGTTTGATCCCAGATCTTCCTATGCCATTCGAGTGTTCAGCTGCTATATGGATAATGGTACCAGTTAACTAAGCATTTAACATCAAGTAAATCGTAACAAGCAAAATTCTTATTTACTGATAAAAAAAATCAAGTAAACCATAATAGATTGAAGTAAAAACTTGTCAAGTTATGTGCGAATACACACAGAGTTAACTTGGCTTTTATTATTTTTAATTGGTCAACTCCTTATTATATGGTTTATAGAAGGCTTGGTTGATCTCTGATTGTCACTGATATTTATTGTCTCTAGAATGGGTTCATGTTAAGCAAACAAACACTATACCCATAAATTTCAGCAGTAGTTCCTTAATCGGATGTAGACGTGGAGAATGGGCATACATTGCATTTAGTAGAGAGGCAACCAGCACAGGTGCAACCTTCATCTGGTGCTGGTTCTGGAGAGACAGCTGGGAGTAATGGTAATAGAGGTTGGCTTTGGGACCATGTTGCTTTTCCAGTAATATTAGACTAAAGAAAAATATGAAAATAGCTCAGTTGTAAGATAAACTGATAGTGGTTTTTTACATGCGTTGGCAGGAAGTGATGCCAGTATTGGCAACCCCCGTAATCGTGTGGGGCAAATCTCACACAGTGTAGTTCTTGGAACCTTTAATGTTGGGGATCAAGGTGAAGGAGTTGTACCTGACCTTTCCCGGGTGCGGCATTTTGCTTTTCGTTTGTGAAATCTATACTTTAATTTGTTATTAGAGGGCTACCTATAAAGAAAAATTTGTTAGTAGAGGGCTGCAGGGGTGAGGTAGGTTTATGTTGATTAGCATTGCCACAAGTCATTATGCCTTTTTGTTTGTAGGTTATTGGGGCAGTTCTGAATTCTATAGGAATTGGTGGCCAGCCTACAAGCGTTGGCACTAGCGGCACACAGACTTCTACTTTGGTAAGTAGAGCATCATGCTCCTTGAAAATGGTGGTCATTACATCGTGAGCATATTTCATCTCAGTTCTCCCATATTATGCATTTTTAACACATCTATCTAGTCAACTGCTAGAATTATAACTATGGGATTGGCTTCATAAATCAAGCTAATCATTTCATTCTTCTGAGGATGTAGATGAATTAGTTTTTATTGCTTCAGCTTTTTTGTCTCCTTTGTGGAATAGTTTTTTCAAAATAAAATTATTTCTTCCTCACATTGTTGTTTGAACCAAATCATTTTTTTCCTCTTTGGTTGCTGTAAATATTATGCTGTGACATTCATGACTTATTTTAACACCTTGAAAAAAAAAACTCATCTCAAATTACACTTTTACATGTTTTTTGCGCAGCACTGTTGAAGTAAAGGATTGCTGAATTTATAGCTTTCGTATCACCTCCCTTCAGTTTGATGGGTGTAAATAAGCTTTTGCAAAACATGTCTTTTCTCTTATCTTGTCTGCATTTGTATTGGCTGTAGAATGCTGTTTAAACCTTTCTCGGCTTGTGTGATTGGATCTTGACAATGGATATGCTATTGGGCATGTCCACTCGGATTTTAACTACAACTAGTTGGGATTTACCTGTGACTGCAATAGATTAAGCATATTTAGGGGCTCATGATTTCGATGGCACATAGTGTGTGATCAATTTAAGACACATTTGCATCGGGGCTCATGAGAAGAAACTGAATCTGTTAATGGTCTCAACAAAGCCTGTTTTTCATCAGGGGTTTGAGTTGGTAAAGAACATTTGACTCAGAGAGAATGTGAGTCTAATTTTCATGTGGATAAACATTTATATGTTTTTTTCCCCTCTTGTCATAGCCAAATGCTCCTATTCAGGCTCCTCGAGGAAATGAAACAGAAGGGATACGTGGTAATGTTGGAATTCAGACCCAAACAGGAAATCAAGTGCAGTCTGGACAGGCATTTTCTGGGCAACCATTCCAATCTGTACATCAAGTTGTGCAAATCCCTCTGGCTGCAGCAGCAGTACCTGTTCCTTCCATTCATGTTGTGATATATTCTCTTCTTGATGTCTTACTTGTGCTTCACATTTAATTCTTCTTTAATGTCATTTTCTTTCCCATTTCAGCCTATTCCTGATTCTTTGAGTACACTTTCTGAGTTTATGAATCGCATGGAGCAAACACTATCACAAAATGGTGATTATTTCGAAATTCCTTTTTAATCTTGTAGTTGCCAATAACTGCATAAAATTATCCAGTTCTCCTTGATGCAGGATACCAGCCGAATTCATCTTCAATAAATGCTGGTGATCTCCCGAGGGTGGAATTACCCTCCATTGCCCATGGGTTGCATACTCCTGAAGCATTGAGCATTGTGCTGCGTCGTGCACAACGTCTTCTCAGCGGTCATGCAGTTGCTGCACTATCTGTAATCACTATGTTCAGAATACTAATACTTTTCTTTGTTTTCACTCAGCGTTTGATTATATTTGTTCTCTCTGAAAAATGCTTTCCCTCTTTTTTAGCAGAAGAGAATAACTTTTGGTTTTGCTACTTTCAGAGGAATTTATCATGAAGAAAATAGGGGACTGTCTTTCGCCAGTTCTCTATTTTTTTCATTCACCCTCCCTGGCCTTATTTATGGAAATGTGTTGTTTATAAGGATTCTAGATAAATAAATGAATTTCTCCGTTGTATTTTTCCTGATATAACATAAAGAGTGATGTGTTTAGTTTGCTAGGCAAAGTTGGGGGTTGTTTGGGAAACACATCCCATCTCAAAATTTCTCAAAATTTCATTCCCAAATATAACTCAAATACAAACACTTTTCAATTTCAAATTTTCAACTTTTTCATCTAATAATTACTACTTTCCCAAACTTCCAAACAAAATACAAAAAATAATTCACAAATCCCAAAACAAATTATATTCTAACAATATTTTAACTTTATAATATTTTTATTCAACTTTTTCTCTCATTTCCCAAAACCCCATAAAACATCTTAACTCAAACCATTTTACCACTGTTCACAGATTTCTCTTCTCATTTCATTCCCCAAGCATCCCCTTAATGTTTATAGTGAAGATGAAACATGTGACAGTATGTAGTCCACTCCTTGAAAAATAGAAAATATAAATAAGACGCAT
The DNA here is from genome assembly GCF_001411555.2 of Juglans regia. NCBI lineage: Eukaryota > Viridiplantae > Streptophyta > Magnoliopsida > Fagales > Juglandaceae > Juglans > Juglans regia. The sequence continues at coordinate 27,961,658 of NC_049911.1, forward strand.
ACCCTGTTTGATATGTAATTATGGTCATGCTCTCTTGTAGATTCACCACTTTTTTCCTGTTTCATTTTTAATAGATACAGGAAATTAACGATAGGCCAAGAAACCTGCGATCTTGTTTGGGATTTTAGATAAATGATTTCAAGTGGATAGTTTGAAGATAGATCATAGAAGGCTTCTGAGTTAGCAAGATGAAGAATGCTGAAGAATTACATTAAAGCATTTTCTGGATAATCCCAAGTTAAAGGTGGTTGATTTTAACAAATTGGGCCAAATTCTAGTGGCTTGGGCTATAGGCTAAGTTCTTTTGGCTTCAAGGGAGACACTATTTCAAAAGGAATGCTTGGCTGTGGATCTGTATAAATATGAATCTATAGAAACCAACATATGACAAGTCAGGATGTAGAAACCACCGATATCCTTTTAAGGCCAAACTATAGAATGTCTTCAAATCTTTGGAATGTTTTTTTTAATAATTGTATGGCTAAAATTAAATTTTAGTAAATAGCTGCTGATTCTTGCTATGTGCTAGTTTCCTATTCAAAAGATAGGAGAGCACCCATCCCCCGAAGTCACATGTCATTTTGCCAAGTTCTTTCAACATGATTCTCTTAAGTGTCCTAGTATAACTATACTTGTTCACCTATGTCAATTTGGGGTACGACCAGTTCATTCAGAGTCCCTGAAATTGATGTTTCTTTTTTTCCCTGGAAATTTCAACCCTGTTGACTATGAAAAAATGTCATGACTATAAACAGACTCTGTTACAAAAGACAAAGCATGAGAAGGCCCCATGGAACATGTTTTAATCTCTTGGAGTCTCTTTATGGTTTTGAGTCATCCACCCACTGGGTCAATCTAAACATTTATCAAATGAATTCAGCGGATTATATAGAGCATATTGTTATTTGCTACTGTGCCATACATGTTTCACCACAATGCCGACGGGGATACTTATGAATTACAGCATTTATTTTGTTTTTCAAATTCTTATTGATGTACAGTGAGATTAATGAAGCTGGGATGTACTCGGATGTGCCAATTTTACATTCTTTACATTTTCCTTTTTGTCTGATTATGTGTTATTTGTAACTTGCTGCAACTTCGTAGCATACTGCAGGATCCTTGGAGCAAGGGGGATCTTCTTCTGATTCTGCCACAAGGGGCCAGATACAGACAGAATCAATGCAATTAGGTCTTGCAATGCAACATTTAGGTGCTTTGCTTCTTGAGCTTGGTCGCACAATTTTGACTCTGCGGATGGGACAGTCTCCTGTATGGTCTTATCCTTCCTAAATCCCTTGGTTCTTTTGTGAGTAAAAGGCATTTGATATACTTGTGGTCCAATTTGCAGACAGAATATGTTTTGAATGCTGGACCTGCAGTTTACATATCTCCATCTGGGCCTAATCCTATAATGGTTCAGGTTTGTCCCTGAATTTTGATGTGGTTTAGTTAGTACACTGAATATGGATATGACATATTCTAGTCTCCAATTAGAGAACAAGTAGAACAATCTAACAAGTGCAGTGGAATAAGTCGATCATGCTATAGATTAGAAAAGAGAGTGGATTAGCTTGGCTAACCTGGTAGTATGGTTACATATGATTGTGTTGATTTTGATGTCAATATATATTGGTGATCTTGTACCATTTGCAGCCCTTTCCTCTTCAAACCAGCTCTCTCTTTGGTGGTTCTGTTCCTCAATCAAATCCTATGACTTTTGGTCCTGTTGGTATAGGGAGTGCTCCAAGGCACATAAACATTCATATACATGCCGGTAATAGATTGCTTATATGCATAAGGTTTCTGATTTTTTTTCCCTAATGGAATTTATTCAGAAAAAAAATTGTTTGTACTGACCTGAACCATGTACCTTCTATTCGGTGATTTAGTGCTGTTTAATATCAGGTACTTCACTTGCACCAATTGTTTCTGCGGTTGGTACAAGGGCCAGTAATGCCGAAGGAATGCAGGGAGAACGTCGTAATGGTGCTGGTTCTGGTGATTCAGGTGCAGCAAGGGTGTTACCTATGAGAAATGTAATTGCAACCACTGTCCCATCACGACCTAGTAGTGTTGCAAGTTCTGGGGTAGCACAGCCTGGTCTTGGTGTTTCTGTTGCAGAACCACCTTCTGACTCTGTTTCACTACCATCTATATCTGAAGTTAATTCACGAATTAGGAATTTTTTTGGTAACTTGCAAGGAGATGGCATGGTTTCATCAGGTAGCTGGTTAAATATATAGTTGTTTGTTTACATAATACTGAAGCCATTTACTTTTTGTATGAAAATTAATATAATGCTACCCAACTCATTAACCTATCTTTCTGTACACAGGTGGCCAAACAGAATCAACTGTTCAAAGTTCTTCTGTTGCTACTGCAAGTAATGATGTGGGGAATGAACAGAAAAACACCACGACATTCAGCTCGGTCAACAGAGTTGGGGAATCTGGGGCATCCATACCTGGGTGCACAACTGAAAGTGAAGGTCAGAAGGTATATATTGTTGTGTGCAATATGGGGCTCCTATTTCTCTTTTAATTGTCGTTTGAATCTTGTGCTGATTCATTAATTAAACAGCTCGACCAATTGAGTAACAGCGATGCTTTAAGTGGAGGAACTGCAGCCAAGTCTGAAGATTTTCAGGGCAATGCTCTGGGATCTGACCAGAAACATGAGGATGCCAAAGCTGTTCCACTAGGTTTAGGGCTGGGAGGTCTGGAACTTAAGGTAAGCTAATTATATTTTCTATTAGTATTCTTTTAAATAACTTAGTGTAAGTTATATCTAAATTCTCTGTAAAAAGCGGATATATATATCTAAGTTTGCACGGATGTGGTACTTGGTGTAGTGTTTCAGCATCTAATGAAAGTATACGTATTGAGGGTTTTTTAATAATACTGGTAAAGTGGTCATAATAACTGAAAAAGGAACATCACCTGCAAGACTTAAATATATAGAAACTAAAAATGTTCTTTATTTACTTTTAGTATGTTGTTTTATATTAGTTTGCTTGTGTTCTTGCTTTATTGGTGCCGTTTTCCACTTAATGTTCATTGCTCGGAGATGTATGGGTGGCAACAAATCAACTAATAGAAGTTTATAAAGCCATGGAGCTGGAGCCTTGGACTGATAATTTCATTTCTAATTTAAACTTTGCAAAATATTATATAACATTATTTCCTAAACATTTCTTATAATCATGCCTTGCATTCTTAGAGCATTGGCAATGGCTAGAATGGCCTAGCCATTGCCAATTCCAAAGTTTGGCTAGAATCTCAACTTTTGGCTAGGTGAATCCAGATTGGACTAGCAATCTTAAAGTCAAAATAATAATATTATATTATATTATTTTAATATAATATTATATTATTTTGTCTAGGGGGGATGACAGCTTCTTGGGTGGCTGGCTGGCTGGCTAAGGGGATTGATGATTGTTTAGAACTTATCTGTCATGAAGGTTTCTTTAGAGAGTTAAAGATGAGTAGTTGAGTTTTTATCATTCAACATCATGCTAACGTAAGGGGCAGCTTTCTGCAACTCTTAGAATTCTGGAATGGAAGGAGGAAATGATTGTTGGTGATTCCGGAGGGTGCTAATGGCATTGGATGGAAAGGCTTTTTGTAGTCCATTCGAAGTGTTATTAGGGAGTTTGGAAAAACAGTGGGAAGGCTGTCCTCAGTCAAAGGTGCTTCGTACGTTGTGGTGTTGAGGTCATTGGTGGATAGTTTGGTCAAGAACAGTTCAGTGGCAAAAGGAAAGAGTAAGGCACTTTTAGGAGATAAAGGCCATCAGGTGACATTAGGAGAGGTGGAGGGGGTCTTGTGGGATGTCAAAGCTCAATTGAAGGGAGTTATGGAGTATGTGAGAAATCTGATGATTAAAGTGGATAAGGGGCTGGACTTAGTCATGGGTTTTGGCGGTGGGCCGAGCATGGATGAGGGATGGCGGGGGGTAGATCCTTTGGGTTTGAAGGCCACAAGTGTGCCGGTAAAGGGCGTTTCAACGCCGTCACAGATAGGTTTGTTGGACGCTGGCATCTTTGTCCATGCTAGTGTCACTACGCCTCTTGAGGGAGCTGTAGGACTTCAATCACCATATGCAGATGGGGTTGGTACTTCTATCCAGGGTTCATCCTTAGTTGAAGACGGGGGACCCTTCATGGTCTTGAATATTTTGGAAGAAACAGTCAAACCTCTTTTGGAAGATGCAAACGGGGTTATAGAAGGTATTGCTTCCCCTTCCTGTGTTACGGAGGGAATAATAGGGCAAACAAAGCAACATGACAAGGATCGTTGGGGGGCGGTGCAAAGTCAAGCAATGTTGGTGGAGGGGAGGAACCTGTAATGGTGACAGAAATAATGGACACTAGCGGTTTGTCGTTGGTGCCTCATGTGGGGGAAGGTTTGGAATTGGGAGTGCAGTTGGGTACCGTGGCTGGGGATAATGTCGTTCCCTTAGTTTCTATCCCTCCATTAAACGATATAGCGGGTTCACCATCGGATTGAGTTCTGGATAAAGTTAACGGACTTCAACAAATCCTGGGGCTTTCATATGGAGAACAGGGAGAATATGAAGATCAATTTAAAGCTCTACTCACTGCGATTGAGGCGAGTCACACGCTTGAAACCAAATCTCATTTTAAGAAAAGCAGGGAGTTAAAGCACCTTCTATGTTCAATCAACTACGATGCTAAGAGAGGTAGCTCAAGTCGAGGGAAGAATAAATGGAGGGCATTGTGAAGGCGATCTCATTGTGGGATGTTCGGGTAGAGGTAGTTTTATGGAAACAAGGGGTTGGGGTTGGGGTTGGGGAGGTGTGTTACATTCCAATTCAGGCTTGGGGTAGTTTGGGTAGGTTTCATGAGATTTTTGGGTCATTAAGGGCTCTCTTGTATGTGCTAGGTGTTTTCTTGTATACATCTAGTGTACTTGGTTACTCCTATTGATTTATATTTATAATATTTTTATTTGTAAAAAAAAATATATATTTGACATTTTTTTATTTTATATATCTTGCAAATATACTTCATATATTAATTAATAATTTCATTTTAATGAGAGAATTCTTCCTCATCCCGAAACCAATTACGAACTACATGTACAAGAAATCCTAGGCAAAACCCAACAGCTCCCAGAACAACAACTATTCAAACCCATAAACTGGAATCAAATGCTTGTAGAACAAAAGCATCCCAAGACCATAACCACAAAATACAGAAGATGGATCCCAAGACAGCACCCGCAACAACTTGGCTAACTGTGTGGAATTGTTGCGAGACCCGCAGCCATGTCTGCAAACAACAATGCAACAGAGCCTCCACTGTTGCTTGTTTGCAGGCTTCCAAAACTGTCAATGGACATGTTGGATCCCTCATCAAGTTTATGGTAATATCCTTGCGATAGATCATCGTAGTTGCTGTCATTCTTGTTCAGGCCTATCATTCTAGTGAATCTTGCACCACCTTCCAATATTCATTCCAGTGTACTTGGTTACTCCTATTGATTTATATATATAATATTTCTACTTATAAAAAAAAAAAAAAAAATCCTGCCTGGGCAGTAAAATCTTCAAATCTCCTTAATTCTTCAACATTAGAAATCCCAAACTCAAAACCCCCTCAGCAGCACCCTAAAACTACAGCATCCTACAAGATTTCAGCATCAAGCCTTGTTTGTAATAAACAAAAACTTATTTTGCAAGTAACTTCTGGTTTAAAGGTCTTCTCAATTATTACTTTCACTGGCAAATTTGAAATTTTTACAAAAAGGAAAACACTCACTTTGATTGCTGGGACAGAAACAATAAGGACAGGAAAGAAAAAGAAAATACATAAGTTGAATTAGGCACCTCCATCCAAACCTCATATCAAACTCAACGGAAAATACCTCTACGAACTGTTATCTAATTATAAACACACCATGCCGCTTTTAAAGCCCTTTATGCAGTCACTTAGAGAACTGTCCCAGAGAAATATAAACAGTGTGCAGAAAATGATTCTTCAATTAGTTTCAGACAATACATTGAGTACATCTTATATCAACCATTTACAACCAGCCAACCAAATGTAGTTGAGATTAACAATCTAGATGGATCCAGGGGAAAATCTTTAGCAGAGTTATGCACATCAATATTTTGAGATAAGGAAATTTTCCATTTTGCACAAAGTCCAGGAACCAAAAAGAGCCTCTCACTAGCCCAGTAATATACAGCTATTGGATGCCTCAGTCAACATGAACTACTTTTAACATATACCAAAAAACGAAACAACATAAACCGCATGACCCATAATGTCAATCTTAGCTATATTACTCCATTTTCAAAGAAACCAAACGCAGAGCCAAAGAAAAATAAATATTAGAGAAGACAAGAACCACAAAGCTTCCCAGTAATGACTGACAAAACCACAAAAACAAACGCCTGGGTAAACAAAAACACAAATAAAAAATAAAAAACAGATTCTGATAAAAGAGTTCAAATTTCTAGGACTTAATTCGAGTTAGAGAGAGAGAGAGAGAGAGAGAGAGAGAGAGAGTACCCATGGATTCAAGATGAGCCGCCAGGCGTAGTCACAGTGTAGGTTTCAGCAGAGTGTTAGGTTTTCGGTGGACGGAGAGAATGAGAGAGAGCGAGTCTCGGTATGGTGAAAACGGAGAGAATGAGAGAGATGAAGGCCGGTCTGGTGTAGAGGGAAGAGAACGAGAGAGAGGAAAGCTACCTGTAGAGGAAACTGAGAAAAAGAAAAGAAAAAATCGAGAGAATGAGAGAGAGGGAGTCTTGGTCTGGTGTAGAGGGAAGAGAGAAAGGGAGAGGGAAGAGAAAAACAGAGAGAAAAAATAGAAAGGGGATTCGGTGAAGGGAGAAAGGGAGAGGAAGGTGGGCGTTGAGCAGAATGGAGGGAAGAAAACAAACAACAAATTATTTTTGTTAAAATAATGCTTTGTTAAAAAAAAAAAACAGTTACACGCCAAAGATGACTTTATCTTTGGCTTTACTGTAGCTCAAAGCCTCAACTCCTTTATCTTAGCTTGTCCAATGCCAGGCGTTTTAAGTGATAGCTAGTCAAATTTTGCATTTTCCTTGTGAGCGTGTTGGAGATTCGGTTATTTCTAAAGCTATATTTGAATTTTCAAAACTTATTTCTGAGATGCAGTTGATCAATTTACCTATGGCGGGAGGAGTTTACACTCAAAACGAGAGCTTGGTCCCGTATTGACAGATTTCTGGTCTCAGCATCTTGGGAAGCTCTTTTTCCGGAATTAAATCAGAAAAGGTTACAACGAGTAGTTTCTGACCACTATCCTATTCTGTTGGACTGTGGGGGCATTGTTAGGGGAAAAATACACTTTAAATTTGGAAATATGTGGTTGACGGAGGAAGGTTTTGTTGAAAGAGTAAGAAGGTGGTGGGCCTCTTATCACTTTAATGGCACTCTCAGCTTTATCTTGGCAGGAAAATTTAAGGAGCTCAAAAAAGATTTGAAGAAATGGAATGTGGAGACTTTTGGCAATGTTAAAAAACGTTAGACTATCCCTTATGGAACAGCTGAACAGTTTGGAGGATAAGGAGTTGAGGGGTACAATTTCTAATGAGGAAAAGGAGCTGAAGAAAAGGGTGCTGGCAGATATTGACAAATTTATGCTTATGGAAGAAATTTCATGGAGACAAAAATCTAGAATTTTATGGCTTAAGGAAGGAAACAAATGCATGAAATTTTTCCATAAAATGGCTAATTCTCATCGTATAAATAACGCCATTGATGTCCTCCATGTTGGTGACAATGTGATTTGTGATAAGGAGGAGATTGAAGATCATATTGTGAATTTCTATGAAAAACTTTTTCGGGAAGAATTTTTATGGAGGCCTAAGATAGATGGGCTGGTTTGTGACTACTCCATTGATCACTCTACTGCAGTTTGGTTAGAGAGACCTTTTGAGGAAGATGAAGTTCTTGATGTGGTTAGGGGCATGTCCAAGGATGAGGCTCCGGGTCCCGATGGCTTTTCCATGGCATTTTTCCAAGCTTGCTAGGTTATTGTGAAGGATGATATTATGAAAGTTTTTGATGAATTTCATTCCTTCAGGAAATTTGAAAAAAGTTTTAATTCAATTTTTTTTTTATCAGTAAAAAGTAATTTTCATTAATATGAATGAAGATAGACATAGCCTATGTACACAGGGAGAATACAATAGAAAACACCTAAATACATTCTTAATAAACTAAATTAGAGCTAAGAACTCTTGTACGCTAATTCCATTAAGAACAATAGCTGAAAACCATAAGAGTAAAGTGTGCAGAAAAAAATTATGTAGCTCCTCCATTGTTCGCTCCTTATCTTCCAAACATCGTGCATACCTTTCCATCCAAAAACACCACAGTATGCATAACGGGATCATTTTCCAAGCTGCTGCTACCTGAGAACAACCTTTTAGACCCTTCCAACAAGCAAGTAGGTCAACCATCTTTGCCGGCATAACCCACGCAACATCGACTCTACTAAATATCCCATTCCACAACTCTCTCGTCACCTCACAATGCAATAATAGATGGTCCACTGATTCGCCATGTTTTTTGCACAAATAACACCAATCCATCACAATGAGACCCCTCTTCCTTAAATTATCCGTGGTTAGAATTTTTCCAAGTGCAACAGTCCACACAAAGAAAGCCACTTTGGAAGGTACTCACGACCTCCAAACACTTTTCCACGGGAAATGTACATTACCTTGCGATGCCAGAATTTTATAATATGTTTTGATTGAGAACTTCTTATTGTCCTTGCACCTCCATTGTAATCTGTCATCCTGTGCCGTTAAACTTTCTGATGAGTATATCAAGCTAAAAAATTCAGAAACAGTAGTCAACTCCCAATCATGGTTGGCCCGAGTGAATAAGATATTCCACTGATACGAGTCTTGGGCAAACACAAATAGATCCGCTATCGAAGCCTCCCTATTAGCCGCAATGTTATAAAGAGCTGGGAAGGCTCTCTCCAAAGTCCACTCTCCACACCAGATATCCTGCCAAAACTTGATGCGGGTGCCCTGTCCGACCACACATCTAATGTTATTTTTAAAGCATTGCCATCCCCCCCATATATATCTCCACAAACCCACACCATACTCTCCCCCTCACTTCATTAGTGCACCAACCCCCCCAAGCACCTCCATGTCTAGAGTCTACAACTTCCTTCCACAAAGACTCCCCTTCTTCTTGATACCTCCATAGCCACTTCCCCAAAGAGCTTTATTGAAAGTCCTCAAATTGCGCAAAACCCAAACCTCCACTCGAAACTGGGGAACAAACTTTATTCCAATGAACAAGGTGGAATATGGTTTCTTCCCCTAGACCTCCCCACAAGAAAGCTCGGAATAACTTCTCGATACGATGCGCCACCCCTGCCGGCAGCGGGAATAAAGATAGAAAATAAGTTGGGAGATTAGATAAAGTACTAGTGATCAATGTAAGTCGCCCTCCCTTTGATAGATACAATCGTTTCCACCTAGCCAACCGTTTCTCCACTCTTTCAATAATACCTTCCCAAATACCTCTAGCTTTGAAAGTGGCCCCCAAAGGAAGGCCCAAATATTTCATAGGCAAAGAACCCACTTCACACCCCAACGTTTCTGCTAGTATATTGATATGGGGCACCACACCCACTGCCACCATCTCAAATTTGCCCAAGTTAACCTTGAGACCTGTCACAGCCTCAAAGCACAACAAGAGTGCTCTTATGGCTTGGATTTGACCCAAATCCACTTCACAAAAGAGCAGTGTAGCATCTGCAAATAAAAGATGTGAGATCATAACACAGCCATAAGTACCATTGCCTGCTGAAAAACCCGCTATAAAACCTCCATCTACAACTGCCCTTTAGCATCCGACCTAGTGCCTCCATAACAATTACGAATAGAAATGGAGACAACGGGTCCTCTTGTCTCAACCCATGGGAACTATTGAAGAAACCCACCGAAGTACCATTAACTAGCACTGAGAAACGCACAGTAGTTATGCAGTATCGAATCCATGAAATCCACCTGTTCCCGAAACCACATCTCCCAAGTAAGTAAAGGACAAAATTTCAATTTACATGATCATAGGCTTTCTCCATATCAAGCTTACAAAGTATGCCTGATTTACCCTCCTTTAGCCTTTGATCCAAACACTCATTGGCAATAAGAACTGAGTCAAGTATCTGCCTCCCCCGAACGAAGGCATTTTGAGGTTTCGAAATGATTTGCTCCATTACCACACTTAATCGATTAGCCAGAACCTTCGAGATGATTTTGTACACCCCACTTACTAGGCTAATGGGACGAAAATCATCAACTTCCATCACTCCCTGTTTTTTCAGAACAAGGGCTATGAACGTCGCATTGAAGCACTTTTCAAATTTTTGGAAAGCATGGAATTCAATAAAGACCCGCATAATATCACCTTTCACAATCTCCCAACAATGCTGGAAAACCCCATAAAAAACCCATCCGGCCCTGGAGCTTTGTCTTTGGCCATATTTCTAATGACCTTATGTACCTCATCTTCTTCAAAAGGTCTTTCCAACCAACTCGCACTCTGCATATCAATGGACTCAAAAGGCAAACCATCGAGCTTTGGCCTCCAACAAGTTGGCTCTGTGAGGAAATTCTCATAGTAGTTCACAATGTGATTCTCTAAATCAGGGGAAGAAGAGAGAACTTGATTACCTGCCTTAAGAGTCTCAATAGTGTTGTTGCGCCTATGAGAATTGGCCACTCTATGAAAAAATTTCGTACATTTATCTCCTTCTTTTAACCAAAGGGCCCTAGATTTTTGATGCCACGATGTTTCCTCTATCAACAAGACCCTCTCCAATTCAGTCACCACCACACTCTTCCTCAATAATGCCTCTTCAGAGGCATTTCCCAACAATAATTGTTCCTCCAATTCCTAAAGCTCCTCCAAAAGGATAGTCTTCTGGTTGTCAATATTGCCAAAAACTTCAATGTTCCACCTCCTTAAGTCTTGCTTTAAGGCCTTTAGCTTACCTGCAAGGATGAAACTAGGGGTACCCGAGAACTGATAAGAAGACCACCAGGTACGAGCTTTCTCAGCAAAACCATCCACTGCTAACCACATATTTTCGAACTTGAAATACTGGCGACCCCTATTAATGCCTCTAAAATGTAACATAATAGGAAAATGATCCGAGCAACACCGAGCCAGCCTCTTTTGATACAACTCCGAATAGCGGGCTTCCCAAGAAGGAGAGACAAGAAACCTATCCATCTCGACCACCCCCTACTATTGGACCATATGAACTCACCCCCAGCAAGTGGAAGATCTATTAGATCCAAATTAAACATGAACTCGGAAAACTCCTCCATGGCTATTGCGTGGCGAGTATTCCCTGATCACTCGCTTGGAAAACGAGTGATATTGAAATCCCTGCCCATACACCACGGCACATCCTATAGATAATATACCCCCGCCAACTCCTCCCACAACCTTCTCCTTTTTCTATCTAGATTTGGCCCATAAATGTTTGCATATGCCCATTCCCACCCATCTACTACATTTTTGAATAAACAAGCCACCGAAAAAGTCCCAACACACTCCTCCACCTCCTCCACAACTCTTTTATCCCACATCAAAAGCACCCCATCCGATGCTCCTTTCGACGCCAAGTATGACCAGTCCACATAAGAACAACCCCATAAACTAAGGATAAGTCTTCGATCAACGATCCTTAACTTTGTTTCTTGAAGACACACCATATCCACCTTCCACATTCGTAACAAGGATTTCATGTGAAGGCGCTTGTTGCGATCATTAAGCCCCCGCACATTCCATGAGAGGATCTTAGGTTTCATGGACAATGGTCATCCCCCTCCCTTTCGTTCTATCCCTACCGCCATTTCCCTCATTCACATCATAATTTATAGAGCATTGTAGTCTTTTAAGTTCCCTATTTCTCTTTACAGCCGACTTCAATCTACTCTCTTCAATGGCAATAATGAGAGCCCTAAACTGCTCTTCAAAACCTGTACAGGACACCCCAACCCAAACTTGCAACTCCTCCACTTTCTTGAAAACCCAATCTGGAATTTCAGAGTTTTGGCTAGGAGGGAGCAGTCGTAATGGTTCAACATCTCTTCTATCTATGCATTCCCCTTCGCATATGACCAACTGCATATCTTCATCTTCTGACTCCTTCGTAAAAGAGTCCTCTGATGTCTTATTTGAACTTGCTTCTCCATGCTCCCGAAAGGGTGGGTCATCACTGTTTGGGCCCACTACTTCACCAGCCACCACTTGTAACGAGCCTAAGGGGTCGCTATCGAACCTGGGAAGGTTCTGAGCATCCCCCATGGTTGACTCTTGTAGCAACCCACTCGTGGGAATGGCACCAATGATAGTAATCTCCTCAATCGCACAAACTTCCAGCCCCAATGGTGAGGTGTCGCCAGCCTCCATTGCACCTATTTGTGCTAGATCCGAGACATTTTGCCTCAACGACGGCCGCGTTATTGCTCTTTCTTAGGACATAAGACTCTGTTACAGTTTCAGCACGCGCCATCACCACTGCCATATGGGCAACTGACCCTGTTACGGTAACGCCGTCCTCTGTCGCACCTTTTTGTGCAAGGTCCGAGACATTTGCCTCAACGTCAGTCGTGTTTTTGCTCTTTCTTAGGGCATCAGACACTGTTACGGTCTCTACTAGCGCCATTGCCTCCGCCGTATGGGCTCCCACCTTCGGCAAGGTTGTCTGAGACAACACTGGGAGCGGTGGCTCGGCCTCACCCCCCGATGGGCCAGCTTCCTCCTCTTGGAAGCGATGGCTCGTCTTCCTCCAAAAAGGGCCAACTCTCTTTTGGTCCTTGATGGGTTGAGGCCCAAACTCAAGACCTGTGGCCCAATCCCTGGCCCGATGGTCTTCAGCTTCCCATCCTTGGCCCACTCTCTTTCCTTTCCCCTTACCTATGGGCTACCTGGCCCAATCCCTGGCCCGTTGGCCTTCAGCTTCCCATCCCTGGCCCAGGCCCAGCTCCCTCATCCCATTTGATTCAACGCATCGTTTTAGCCATCCCACTTTATTTGTTAGCTCTCCCAATTGCACCTCCATATCGCATAGAGCCTTCAACACGTTTTCCTCTTTCAGCGCAATAGAAACTCTGCCATCTCCATACCGCAACTGATCATTACCCAAAGAAGTGACAGGACCTTGCTTCAACAGACCTACTTTCTTTGCCCAGTTCACGTCTCGAGGCCTCTCCACCTTTCTGCTACCTCGAAGAACATCATTGTACGATTGGAAATTTGAGTTCTGCGAAGTCGTGGCTGGTGGAAACAGTCATGAACTACCACCATTTCCAACTTCCTTCAGCACCACCACGAGTTTTTTCCAAGCCACTCTGTCCCTATCCCCTGGTATGAAGATGAAGTTCCGACGTCCACCTCCACCATACTCCACCAACGCCATATATTCTCCCCTAGAGCTGGTGCAACGTTGAGCAATATAACCCCTATCCCCATCCATGTGGGCAGTGTAGGAACCCTTTTCCTCCCCCTTCAAGCACTCCTCCAGTGCCTTGTAAAACCAACGTACTGTCCCCAACCCCAATATCATCTTTTTTACCACTTTCCACCCCTTCTCTGTAAGGATCACGAACCTCCCATCCCATGACACCTCGAACAGTTTTAATTCAATACTAATCCCTTTTATGAAAGACATATTTTACCAGTGAAAATAGTCTTCAAATGCACCATCAAACGCCGGAAGGCACCATCGGAATCAATGCATAGGATAGCAAACCGGCAAATTTGAATATTTAAGTCAGCAAAACACCATAGGATGAACGTTGAATGAGATGAACACTTCTTGTTGTTCACAAGTAGCAGTTCTAAAGAAAATAAGAGAAAAAAAAAAAAAACAGGAAAAGAGACATAAAACTAGTTCCTTTAATACAACCTTTATAACTCTTATTCCTAAAAAGGCGGGTGCTGTTGATATGAGGGATTTTCACCCTATTAGCTTGGTTAATGGGGTTTATAAGATCATCTTTAAGGTGCTAGCTAACCGCCTTTGCGTGGTTTTGGATAAGATTATAAAAAAGCCTGCAAAAAATCCTTGATTCGATGTTAATTGCTCATGAGTGTTTGGACAGTAGAATAAGGATGGGACAATCTGGAATTTTTGTCAAATTGGACATGGAAAAGGCTTTTGATCATGTCAATTGGGATTTCCTTCTCTACTTGCTTGGGAGATTTGGATTTGGAGAGAAATGGTGCTTGTGGATAAGACATTGCATTTCGACGGCAAAGTTCTCTATTTTGGTGAATGGCTCTCCGGCTGGTTTTTCAGTAGCTCCCATGGATTAAGGCAAGGAGACTCATGATCTCCTTTCCTTTTTATCTTAGTCATGGATGCCTTGAGCCGTATGATTGAAATGGCAGTTGCAAGAGGTTTTATGTCAGGCTTTAAGGTGGGAGACGCTTCTAGGGGATGCATCACAGTTTCTCACCTTCTCTTCACGGATGATACTCTAATTTTCAGTGATGCTAACAAGGATCATCTTCGTGCTTTTAAGAGCTTTATTGTTATGCTTTGAAGCTGTCTCCAGGCTTAGAATCAATTTAACTAAGTCTGAAGTTGTTCCAGTGCGTTCAGTCAGCAATATTTATGATCTGGCTAATATTCTGGATTGTAAAGTATCTTCTCTTCCCATGAAATATCTTGGGTTACCTTTGGGGGCTCCTCATAAATCTGTGGCTGTTTGGTATGGGGTGATTGAGAAGATCGAAAGGAGACTAGCTGGTTGGAAAAAGTTATATTTGTCCAAAGGGGGAAGAGTTACATTAATTAAAAGCACCTTGTCTAATTTACCTACTTATTACCTCTCTCTTTTCTCTATTCCAGCAGGGGCGGTAAAAAAAATTGGGGAGGAACGAAAATTCCATTTGGTGAGTTGGAATAAGGTTTGTACTCCGGTGTCTTGTGGAGGTTTAGGTGTGCAGAATTTAAAGCTTTTTAATAAAGCTCTTCTTGAGAAGTGGCTTTGGAGATACAACAATGAGAGAAATGCATTGTGGAAACAGATTTGGGATGTTAAATATGTAAGGATGTGGGGGAATTGGTGTTCTAATGAAATAAAAGGGGTATTTGGGGTGGGATTATGGAAGTCCATTCGGTTGGGATGTGGGGATTTTGTTAAAAACATTAACTTCAAAGTGGGGATCGGGACAAATATTCTCTTTTGGCACGATGTTTGGTGTGGTGATTTACCTCTTAAAATAGCATCTCCTAGTCTTTTCAGGATTGTTAAAAATAAAGTGGCTGCTGTGGCTGATTCTTACTTGTTCTCTAATAACATGCTGAATTGGAATGTGGAATTTACTAGAGATTTACAGGACTGGGAAGTGAGTAAAGCTGCTGATTTCTTTGTAAAGCTTTATGACTCGAAGATTGATCTGATCAGGGAGGACATGATGCAGTGGGCTCATGATAATAAATCCAGATTCTCGGTGAATTTCTTTTACAAGGTGTTAAATAGACATGATAATAAAACATACCCTGGAAATGCATTTGGAAAGCTAGAGTGCCCTGTAAAGTTGCATTTTTCTGCTAGTTGGTGTCGTTGGAGAAAGTTTTAACTACTGATTATTTGAGGAAAAGGGGTTTCTATGTGATGGATTGGTGTTTCTTGTGCCAAAAAGATGGAGAATCAGTTAACCACCTGTTTCTTCATTGCGAAATGGTGACTGCTTTATGGAATGAGTTACTTAGGCATTGCTTGGGTAATGCCTTTTCAAGTGGTGGATTTCTTGGCTAGTTGGCAAGGCACTGTGGGATGTGGAGGCAATAAAGCTGAATGGAGGATGATTCCTTTGTGTTTGTCGTGGTGTATATGGCTGGAGAGAAATGGGAGGTGTTTCGAAGATTGTGAACCCACAATGGGGGAATTTAGGGATTTTTTCTTTAGCACTTTAAATTTTTGGGTGAACAATCTAGTGAAGGACATGAATATTTGTAATGCTTTATCTTAATTCTATTTTTCTTTAGTTTGTATTTAGGTGTATTCTCATCCTATTACCTATCAAAAAATATTTTGCATTTAGCCAGGCCGATGCCAGTGCTCTAAATGCCTGTTGTATGTTCATTCTAGATTGTTTTAAAGCCTAGTTTGGATAGCAAGATAGAGCATTGCTATTCATAAGCCCATACACCACACACCAAAAAAATTATATTTTTTTAAAGTTTTTTTTGGTTTTATTATTCTTAAAATAATTAAATTATTCTACTCATAATCTATATACCACATATTTGGTAAGAGAATAAAATTAAAGAAATCATAAAAATGATGGTGTGTGGTGTATGAGGTTTAAGAATATAATTTTTCTTTCATCTAATCATTTACCTAATCATTATAACTTTTCCAAATTTCCAAACAAAACACAAAAAATAAAATAACTTTTTTCAAATCTCAAAACAAAAATTATATTCTAATAATATTTTAATTTTCTGAAATTTCTATTCAACTTTTTCTCTCACATTTCTTAAAACTCCATAAATATCTTAACTCAAACCATTTCACTACTATTTACAGAAAATTTCATCCTATCTTACTATCCAAACCAGCCCTTAGTCAAAAGTTGACCTGTTGGCTTGAGTTCCTATATTTTCAAATTATTACTTAAGGATTCTCCCTCAGGTTTGGTTCTCTCTGTTGAACGACTATGCAAGCCTTGTGCCACTTAGCTTAGTTTCTAGTTTCTTCTATTTTTTGTTCAAATGAAGTGTCGGCTATTGGTACATTGCTGAGTTTTTTTTTACGTGACATTTTTTACCATCATATATTTCATAGATACTAAATTCATGTAATACTAATGTAATCAGAGGCGAGGTATACAGCAAAAGTCGAAGGTTGTTGGTGGTGATGGTGGAACTACCAGCGCTTCTTCTGATCAAAATCAGCAGATGAGAACAAGCAGCCAACAGATTTTGCAAACTCTGGGATCTCGTAGCTCTGTTGTAAATAGTGTGAATGTGAATGCGAATGAGCGGTCCCCAGAGCAACCACCCCCTGCAGTTGATATGGCAAGTCTTATGTCTCAGGTCCTGCAAACTCCTGCTTTGAATGGTTTGTTGGCTGGTGTTTCAGAGCAAACTGGGGTTGGCTCTCCTGATTTTTTGAGAAATACGCTGCAACAGCTGACTCAGAGCCCACAGATGAGGAATGCAGTTGGTCAAATTGTTCAACAGGTTGATAGCCAAGATCTTGGAAACATGTTTGCAGGGCTCGGAAGAGGCCAGGGTGGTGGCCTTGATTTGTCTAGGATGTTCCAACAGATGATGCCGATTGTATCCCAAGCCCTCGGTGGTGGGTCAACTCCCCCTCAGCTTTTTCCTCCCATGGAAGCCGAACCCCAATCACAGTATAATGAGCTGAATCTGAGCAGTGATGACAAACAACATGAACAAAACTTACAGGTTTTCATACGCACACATCCATAAAGGATTTTTATTTGTTGTTTCTTTTGTTTTTTAGCATCTGTTGCTCCTTGTGGGCTGTTAGTCAAATCTACCATAGTGCTTTTATTGGAAGAAGTAAATCTTTTTGCCATGGCTTTGCCAAGAAACTCTACTGAAATACCTTGATGCTTTTGATACTGTTGCCTCATCAAACTGCTTCATGTTGTTGGAGGACTTTTTTTGAACTTTTGAGCACTTCCATTGACAAACTAAGTTTTGGAAACTAAATCTATGAATTTTTTTGTTAACATGGAAAGTCTGTAGAGTTATACTATATGAACATCGCTTCTGATAGTTGATTATGTAGTTCTGAACTATTTTTGTCGCGATTGGTATCTTGTGGGATCTGGTGCTTGATAGTAAATCGTGTCCTTTGGCTATAAAAAAATACACTTAATATCCTCCTCCTTTCCGTCAATTTGGAGCATCTGTTACCATAACTGCTAGTTATATGAAACTGATACTTCTCTGTCTGGGCGGATAATTGATCTCTCTTAAACGTTAGACACTTTTGTTTTGTGTTACTACCATCTTCTGCTGTAATTTTATCTTTATCTGTTTTGTTTTTCAGACCAACCTCCAAGAACTGGCTCAGCAGATTGAACAACTGAATCCACCCGAAAATATTTTCCATTCTGTAGTCGAAAATGCAGTTATGTTATCTGGCAGCGGAAGTGGTTCTGAAGAGCTTGTTGATGAACTGTGGGGCGATGAAGGTCTTGCTAATGTAAGCGTCCAAATGTTATGAATTCTTATTGTGTCGTGAATGCTGTCTGTTTTATAATTTGATTGAACTGAGTGCAAGACATTTCATTTGACAGCTTCAAAAGTTCTGAGTTTTTATGGTTTGCATGATGTTCACGGGGACGCTATATTTATGTTGGCTTGTGCAGGAATATATGGAGATGTTACGGCGAGATATTCATCGACGACTTCAGGGTGAGTCTGGGCAGGATAACTGCTGAACAGAAGTGGGCATGTTTGTGACTCTTATGAGTTATCATTATGAGCATTATGACGGGGGTATTATTCACTTGGCCAGGGCTTTTCAGTTTGTTTTACAGTTTCTCAGTGTCCTTGTACAGTGTAGGTTTGCGGCATGTTTTGCTTTTAAGTTATAGTTGGTATGCGTGTTGCAGGCCCCACTTGTTGTCTGATTCAGTGTATAAAAATTATTGTCACTTATCAGAAATGATTTATGATCATTGCAACTATCCGTGTCTAAATTTTCCAAACTGTTTCGGCCTCGAGATAAATTTTATTTTGGGTGCACTGATGCAACCTTGCCTGCAGCTGCCTGCTATGAAGCCGGAGCAGATTGCATTCTTTTTGTTTTTTCCATGTTATATTTCGTGGATTTTTAAAACTGAAACAATTTGTAATTTTTGAAAAGCAAAATTTATTTTTCAAGTGACAGACACTTGGCACTGAGGATTAAGGCCGGGTATGATACACAAATTTTCTTATCTTATCTCATCGTTATAATTTTATCAAATTTTTATACAAAAATATAATATATAATTTAATTTTTTCAAATCTTAAAATAAAAATGATAATAATAAACATCTCATTCTGTCCAAACCCAACCTAAGACTTGATGAGCAAGGCATGCTTTGATTAAAACTTTAAAAAAAAAAAAAAAACATGGTTTAGTACAAACCATTGAGAATGCTGTAATAGTTATTTTATGGGGGAGAAAAATGCACTAACAGTAATTCTGTATGCTTTAAAACTCTACTAACCACTGGGATTAGAGTTTCATCTAATTACAAATGGAACGATGTGATTGAATTGATTGGTTGGTTGGTTTATCTTTAAGGCCCTTGATCGAGGACATAATTCCAAGATGCAAACCTGTTTTAAGTACGTGTACACACGCACATATGAGAAGGAAGGATATTGTTATATATCCTTGTGATTTAAATTCTTGATTGTTCCGAAAGTCTTATAATGTACGTGTTTTCATTCTATTCTTTGTTGGTTTTTTATGCATAACCTTGGCCAGATATTTTCATGTTTGCATAAATACTTGGTGTTATTTGATTGGTGTGCTGGTTTTTATATATAATATACTTTGATACTTGGATCAAGGTCAATAGAGATCGATAGGCCAAGTACAATATTTAAATACATCTATACTCGTTAACAAACTATATCAAGAATGTGTCATGAACATAAAACATAATTCGGTTATCAATCTAAACTCGACTCATATTCGAATAAAAATTAAATTAATTAACTACATATTTGTTTGAATTCGACTCTTTCATAGTCTATATGTCGATATAGGGAAAAAAAATTATAAAGAGAGAAATAAAAAGACGGCTAATCAAGAGAAATAAAATAGTGCACTAACATTGGTTTTTTTAGCCAATGTTTAGCTAATATGTCACATTTTATTTCTTGACCATCCACTCAAAACATAAATACCACATTGAAATTAGTCATTTTACTTTCTATAATAATAAAATATTATTATTTATTATTATTTATCTACTTTTTTAATGCTTATTTATTTATTATTATTTTCATAATATTTCATAACCTGTACATCAAAATGGGTCATGGATGAATGCAAAGAGATGAAAACGAGGGTAGGGAGAAATATTATGGTTTTATATGGAGAGAGAAAATAATAGTTTTAAATTTATGGCTAGAGACGTAATTAATTCCATACAAATATGGCCAATTACTGTATATGAAAGTTATTACTATTTTTTCTTATTAAAAAAAAAATAGTAATAACTTTCATCTACATTTGAGTTTACCTCTTTCAATGCACTATGCAGGATAAAATATGATGTTGTTAGACAAACTTTGAATAAAATTGCTAACGAGGATGCTCTGAGAAAATAATACTCGCACTTCTTTCTTTCTTCTTTTCAATAATTCGCTGAGCTGCGACAGCTGTGTGCTGTGTTGTAACATGTTCAATATCGCTGTCCTACATGGTTGGTTGGAACATGTATATTTGATTTGCCCACTGATTGCGGAGGGATGGTTCCTGTGAAACAACAAATTAACACACCTAAGAGCGTCTTTATTGGTTTGGTCAAAATCTAATAATAGCTCAATTTTAGCTAATATGTGCAAAAAAATACCACATTAGATTGGACATCTGTATAAAATTTTAGACATCTGATACAATGATTCTTCAAATTTGTAGATGAATATTAAAATATTCATTTCTCACTTCTCTCACAAAATATGTAGGTATTTTTTGTAATTAAGAAATTGGGTTCGATTTATTATTATTAAATATAAAACGTGATAAAAATAAATTAATTAGAATATTAATTATTAAGTTAATTATAATATTAATATTAATATTAATATTTAATAAATGTAATCATTATTAATTTAATTTAATTAGAATATAATTATTATTAATGTTAAATTGGTAGAATTATAAAATGTGATACAAATAAATTAAATAAAAAAATTATTAAATTAATAATATTTTATTACTATATAAAGAGTAAATGACTAATTCAATGTGAAAATTGAATTTAAATAGAATAGATAAATGTAAAAAAAATATGATATTAATTAACTTTTAAAGATGAATTTAACCGAACCAATTAAGATACTCCAAGAAGTAAGTACTATATATACCATGATACCAGCAGACACATCCCCTCATGTACCTTCTAATTAGGCGCTTCTTGTTTGAATTTCGGACCGCGTAACAATACATACATATATATATATAAATTATTAATATAATATGTTATTTTTCCTTTTATTTGCCGCGTTTTAGGTCCTTATATTTCCTTAAATTTAATGAACCGAAATTACTCACCTAACAAAGTCTTCGTCCACGATGGCACATGTTATAAAGACGTGATTATTGACTGTGGGGACGCCCATGATCAACATATATGAGGACCCCAAGTAATTTTAATTTTTTATGTATGTGTTGGAAAAATATGGCCAGTCCTAATCCATATGAAACTTTAGTGGGACTTTTTCTTTTTTAAAGAAAAAAAGGAAAGAAAATGATTTGTCATTAACTCGTCCCTATATAGATTGGTTCGTGGTTGTGTGTGAATTAGAAAATGATTTGTCCTTGCTTTTCGACAACCAAACAATATTCCATTATTTTCTGTTCATATATTTGCTTTTCACCAAAATAGATAAAAAGGAATATAATCATTTTCTGTGGGAATATTGTCCTCGACGAATCGACGACGGTGGCATTCAAAATACTTGTCTCGCTATCCAAATGCTGATTTTTATTTATTTATTTATTTATTGAAAATAGACTTTATTTATAAAAATGAAGTTACAATTGTAATCTGTTACGTACAGAAAAAAATCTCAAATTATAAGTCAATTACTCATAATTGGAACTTCACTAGTACACAAATTACTTTTGTGTCTAGGATAGTCTTAATTTCTATAACTCTCTGCACACAAACCGTCTGAGAGACCACATTATTCCTAAATCAGAGATTTTAAACCCTACCTCTAGTCTTAGGCCGATCATTTTTTATTTACTCTTGTCATCTCCACCAACATTACTCTTATTCTTGTTTATGTTGATAATATCTTGATTACTGGTAACGATATCTCTCAGGTCGAAATTTTCAAAAGACTCCTCTTCACCCCTTTCAAAATCAAAGATCTTGGTTCTTTGAAATATTTCTTTGGACTTGAAGTTGCTTGCTCTCACAAATGTATCTTTCTTAATCAATGCAGATATGCTCTTGATATTCTTTCCAACAGTGGACAATTCGGTGCCCGAACTATCCATTTTCATATGGAACAACACTTGAAACTCGACACTGAAGACATTGATCTCCTCCCTGATCCTTGCACTTACAGACGCCTAGTTGAACAACTCATCTATTTGACCATCACCCGACTTGACATTGTCTATGTAGTCAATATTCTTAGTCAGTTCATACATGCTACTCGAGTTCCTCACATGACTATCGCTACAGATGTTCTTCGTTACATCAAAGGTAGTACAAACAAAGGCATGTTCTTCTCTTCCTTTAGCAGTATGCATGTCACAGCATACGTTGATTTTGATTGGGCTAGCTGTCCCACCATCCGTCGTTCCACCATCGGATATTTCATTCAGTTAGGGACCAGTCCAATCTCATGGCATACAGAGAAACATATTACAGTAGCAAGGTCTTTCGTTGAAGCTGAATATCGAGTTATGACCGTCACCACCTGTGAACTCACCTGGTTGAAGCAACTTCTCACTAATTTTGGAATTTCTCATCTCGAGTCATTTACCTTACATTGTGACAACCAATCCGCTCTCTATATTGCGCACAACCCAATGTTCTATGAGCGTATCAAACACACTGAGATTGATTGTCACATTGTTCGTGATAAAATTCACTTGGCCTTCCTTACAGCCGTTCACACTTTTTTCACTTAACAAGTTATTGATATTTTCACCAAAGTCTTAAAATGAAAACTTTTTTATCATTTTGCACGCAAGTTAGGCATTATGGATTTCCATGCGTCAACTTGAGGGGGGGAGTATTGACAGTTGCCATATTTTATAAATTTTTCATCTCCAGAAAATCAGTCAACTTAATTATAGGAATCTGTCTAATTTATATAATTAGTCTATTTACCTTTTATACATATTTCCATACTTAGTCTCCTGTATATTTATATATTTGTAATGTGATACACAAATAAATATATAGTTTTGAATGAAAATCACTATCCATCTTAATTTTAACAAAATAGTTTAAAATGTGTTTAATTTTTTTTTATAAAAAGTTAAAAAATAATAATTCTAATCAGCGATTAATTTGCGATGAATTGAGGTGTCACGTAACTTTCTCATAGTTTCGGCTGAATGTTTTGAACTTTTGACTATCCGTTTCTAGCAATTGCACGTATAAAGAACTGTCAAACTGTTATTTAAAAATAAAAAATATTATACCCACCATCCTTTCAATATTTTTTTACATGACGTCAATATAAACTATAAAGGATAGGTGAAAATCAAGAAATAGTTTTTTAATTATTTAATATCCGACCATGACAACAATATAAAAAACCCTATGGGCGGGTGCACTTATGTATAAGTTGATAGCAGGAAACAAGACAGCTATGCAAGATCTTGAACAGTTCTAAAGCTTTTAATTGTTTGGCGGCGTCCATGTTTGACGAACCCCTCCACCCCCCACAACTCCCAATAATATATATATATATATATATATATATGAAACTCACATGCAACTACTACCTAGCTTCATCTCTAAACTGTTAACCTGCGAACATTAACAATGCCATAATTTGCATCTTTCTGCTTTTGCGTAACCATCTCTCAAAATGGGCTTAATTAGCAACTCCACCACATACCATGTATCTTCAAAAGACCATCTCTCATCCCCCCAATGCCGCCCATTACCGACCCTAAATGCGTATATATTTTGCACACAACAAACAAACAAACAATATTAATTTCTCAAAAAAAAAAAAATAAAAGTGAGCATAGTAACAGAGTGAGAGGGGTCCTGCGCGTTAAAACTCATCATGCGTTCTTCTCTCTTTTCTTTCGCGTCCAAACAAAACTTCCATCACCAGTTGCAAAACCAAAACAAACCCATGTGGGCAGTATTAGATACAAGCACAGTTCAAAGTGTGAAACCATTTAACCAAGCTAACTAATATAATGTTGGACCCCACCACCGACACCCCGAAAACCTTTTTTTTTTTTGTTTTCCTTCCAATTTTCCCTCTTTAAATTCTCTCTTTGCGGCTACACATCACCACCTCTGTACCGCAGTTAAGTACGTGCCATTTCCCTCTTCGCTTCCCGACCTCTACCTCTTTTTTAAAACACCAGTCTTCCCTTCGCTATCTTTCCCTCTTTCAGCCTTTCCTGACTGGCACAAGCACACAGAGAGCTGGGCAAAGGCAATATTCTCTGCTCTTCTCTTGGTTGAAGAGATGCCGCTAAACTTAGCGGGAGGAGGTGCACTCAGTGCCCTGCTATGTGTCACGGTTTCTCTCTTCCTTTCCCTCGTTGGTGCCGAAGATCCCTACAGGTTCTTCAACTGGAATGTCACTTACGGCGACATATACCCACTTGGCGTTCGCCAACAGGTTTGTGGTTCAGATCTGATCGATTTTGGTGGCGTTTTTGCGATCTGGGTTGTGTTTGATCTAATGCGAATTGACACCAAAAAACACCTTTGTAGGGAATACTCATCAATGGACAATTCCCAGGCCCTGATATTCACTCCGTTACCAATGACAATCTCATTATCAATGTCTTTAACAGCTTGGACGAGCCCTTCCTCCTCTCCTGGTACTCGCTCTCTCACTTTCCCTCCTTGAAAACAAATATCATTTACAGTGATTAGCGCGCCTTTGTTAAAAGACAAATTTAGGTCTTTTCATTTGTATTCTTGTACAACACTGCATTGCCAAGGGCATGTTTGTATTTACCTAGGTTTTCACCGAACGTGGCCTGTTTCTCCACGTACATCTCCGGCTTTATTTGATTTATGGTTTAGAGAGCGTGTGGGCAAAAAAACATTGTCTAATGTCACATTACATTATATACAGAGATGAAAAAATAAAAACTTTACACTACAGCATTTGCACTTTCTACCTTTATTATCAAATTATACTTAAAAAAAAAATTATATTATCAAATTATCAAAACTATATCCTTTACACTCTGAATATATGAAAAATATGTGTTCACATCTTTATAAAGATGAAAAAATGTTATTTTTCCCCAACTGATCTGATATAGATCTGGCTATTAGGCTCCCATTCAGAATATATATTTTTTTAAAAATAATAATTACAGTCGTAAATGTGTAAGCGACTTTAGAGTTACTCTATTTTTTTAAAGTCACGGTTACCATTATTATTGCCTCGCCCCCATTGCATGAACTTTCAATAAACATAACGACTTATCCATGATTCAGTAGGGGGGGGGGGTTGGATTAGTTAGAAACATTTGAATGTTTGTAAGTTTCTTTATTAAGAGTATTAATGTTGTGGTCCACTTATATCTAGCTGTTTTCCACGCGGGGGGTTTTGGGATAAGAGTATACACCACCCAACTCAAAGGACCAGAGATTGTGACCCTTGTCTTTGGATTTAGTTATTAGTTTAATAATAGGCAAGTGGGTTAGTTATTTTGCTTAGAAGTTACAAGTCATCTTAGGATACGTTACGCAACAACAAGCACCCTTTACATTTGTATGATTACGTGACTGCAAGCGGCTAATAATTAGGGCGGCTTGCGGTCCCTTTTACTATATGCTTTACCTCCAACATCAGCGTGACAACATCAGTAAATATTGAACTGTTCTAGTGCAAATTTAATTTTTAAAAAAAATTTTCTTATCAATTATTATTTATTATTATATATTTTATATCTTATAAAAAATACATTCATATTTTATAAAAAAAATTATAAATATAAGATGTAAAAATAAATAGTAACTGATTCAATTCTTGAATGGAATATATACCTTTTAATTTTTAGGTTTTAATTTTTTTTCGCTTGACATGTATAATATTGTGAGGCTGGCCTGTTTTTGTCCTGTGACAACCATAGGAACGGAGTTCAAAATAGGAGGAATTCCTTTGAGGATGGGGTATACGGAACAACATGCCCAATACCACCGGGGAAGAACTTCACGTATATTCTGCAAGTGAAGGATCAGATTGGGAGCTTTTACTACTTTCCCTCTCTGGCATTCCAT
Organism: Juglans regia; assembly: GCF_001411555.2. Taxonomy (NCBI): domain Eukaryota; kingdom Viridiplantae; phylum Streptophyta; class Magnoliopsida; order Fagales; family Juglandaceae; genus Juglans; species Juglans regia. The sequence continues at coordinate 27,987,882 of NC_049911.1, forward strand.
AAGGCTGCTGGTGGGTTTGGAGGGATCAGGATCCTAAGTAGGCCAAGAATCCCTGTTCCCTTCCCTGACCCCGCCGGTGATTACACTGTTCTTATTGGAGATTGGTACAAGGCCAATCACACGGTAATTTTACTTCTACCTCCATTTCAGTACGAAAACTTCTTCCAAATCGATTAAAAATATAGAAAGTTGATTTGAAATGGTCTGTCCCTTTTTTTTTTTTCTTTTTTTAAATAATTACTGGGGACTGTTCTGTTAGTTTGCGTTTGAGTAGGTGATCTGAAAAAATATTAAATAATAATAATAAATAGATAAAAAATAATAGATAATAATAGAATATTGTCCCGCTCATCTAACTGACACTCAATTCTGTCAGGCAGGTGAGCGGAAGATTCTCTGGATTTTGATCTTTGTGTTTTTGTCGGTCGGTGGCGTATGGGTTCCTTGACGTGAATTACCAACATTTAACTTCTTGTCTGCGGCCAGCTGTTTTCCTGACCCTTTTAGTTGTCGTTGGATCTGAACAGTCAACGCACGAACCCACTGAGCCACTACTGATTTCGGTTAAAAAATACCATAATTTCACAGTAATGATAGTTCAAAACACACATTCCAGTAAATTGAGAGCATCATGACACTTGTTAGCAATTCTGAATGGCATCTGATTCATCTTTCAGTAAATGAGAGCATCATCACACTTGGCATGCGAATCCATTGATGAGGATGCTCGTCTTTTGGCCACCAGATTTGTTACTAAGTACATGCTGACATGGCTTGTTACAGATCGCAGATCACTATAGTTTCGATCTAGATAAATCCAAATCGATGAATCCCAGTAACCACCTAATTAATGATGTTATTTTTGGAATTTTCAAGCTTGTAGTCCCACGCCCCACGCCCCACGCAGGCGGCAGGTCCAGCTTGTTAGTCGCATTCGCGACCAGCACTTGTCGGTTGAAACTCCATAAATTGAATGGTTGGAATCACTTTCTGCTTTTTGTGATGAATTTACGCATGTTTGTGTGTAGGACTTGAAGGCTATCCTGGATCGCGGTAAGAAGTTGCCTTTCCCTGATGGCATCCTTATAAACGGTCGCGGGTCCGGTGGTGCTTCTTTTAACGTTGAACAAGGTATGTCCTCCCGCTGTCTGTTCTGTCAAATCTTGTCATATATTGGAAATTTCTTCCTTGGATTTGTCTTAAATATATTGGACTGCTTGCGTGTGGGGAAATATAAGGAGAAAGACCCCTCAAACGATAAAAGTTCACGGGATGACCTTGTTTCGTTTTCTCCTTCAGTCCTTTACGGTCCCAATCATTGAAATGTTAATGATATCTTTAACCAATAATTATCTCGTTTTCAATTACTATTCATGGGTAACAACGTATTTTGCCATTGCCCATTTGCAGGAAAGACTTACAGGCTTAGAATATCAAATGTGGGGTTGGAAAATTCCCTCAACTTCCGCATTCAAAACCACAAGTTAGTGTTGGTGGAAGTGGAAGGAACTCACACCCTTCAGACTACATACTCCTCGCTTGATGTTCATCCTGGCCAATCTTACTCTGTTCTAGTCACGGCTGATCAGCCTGCCCAAGATTATTATGTTGTGGTTTCCTCTCGTTTCACCTCTCAGATCCTCACCACCACCGCCATTCTTCGCTACAGCAACTCTGCTGGCCAAGTCTCAGGCCCACCCCCTGGTGGGCCTACCATCCAAATTGACTGGTCTTTGAACCAGGCCCGCTCTATCAGGTACGCTGTTGTCATTCCTCCATTCTTATATATGTTGGCTGCTGGAAAATTGCAAGCACATATGAATCTAGGCCTCGCTGTTTAATTAGACAGTCACCTAACCATTTGCATCACTTCTGTAGTCTGATTACCCTCTGAAGATAACAAAATTGTCACAACCTATGTGTACTTTTATGTATAGCTAATCATCGTACCCATTTCAGGACTAATCTTACTGCAAGCGGACCAAGGCCAAACCCGCAAGGCTCATATCACTATGGTCTCATCAACACAACCAAAACTATCAGGCTACAAAGTTCCGCTGGTCAAGTCGACGGCAAGCAAAGATATGCAGTTAACAGTGTGTCGTTTATCCCAGCAGACACTCCCCTTAAACTTGCTGATTACTTCAAAATTGGAGGTGTTTTCCGCGTTGGAAGTATATCTGACAACCCTACTGGTGGTGGAATCTACCTTGATACATCAGTGTTGGGCCTTGACTACAGAGCATTTGTCGAGATTGTGTTCGAAAACCCTGAGGATATAGTTCAGAGCTGGCACCTTAGTGGCTATTCTTTCTGGGTTGTCGGGTAAGTTCACCATATTAATATGCATAACATATGGACTCCATGCTCGAGGTCATTTGGTCTACCTATGGTGTATGTTTCTTGTCTTTTTTTTTTTGGATTAATTTTCATTTTTTGATTAATATCCAAAAACAATGCAATGCAGTATGGACGGAGGGCAGTGGACTACAGCTAGTAGAGATCAGTACAATCTCCGAGATGCAGTTGCACGTTGCACCACTCAGGTGAGAGTACTTTCAACGCCATTTCTGTTTTTTTTCCTATATAGCCTAAAGAAAGCTAGAAAGTAAGTATATAAACATAATGTTTTATTCATGTTTGGTGAGTGCAGGTATATCCCAAGTCATGGACTGCTATATATGTGGCTCTTGATAATGTAGGAATGTGGAACGTGAGATCCGAGTTCTGGGCACGACAATATCTTGGACAACAATTCTATATGCGCGTTTATACAACATCAACTTCACTTAGGGATGAATACCCCATCCCAAAGAATGCACTTGTTTGTGGTAGGGCTGCAGGCCGACGCACACGACCTCTCTGAGCTACTAGCTAAGAAGAAAATGATCCACAGTTGGGTAGGATAGACGGGGCTGAAGAGCAGCGCATTGCTTCTAATATATTTTATTATTTGGTTATGTACGTAGTGCATGCGATAATGCAAATATATAATTAGAACTCTAAAATGACCTTAGCTCAAGGTCTCATTCTTTTTCCACAAATACTGTATCCCCCTTTTGTTTATCATTCAAAGTTTTCATAGCAGCGTTGGAATTATTTATATATATATATATATTTATATATATAATGTGAGTTGGGCTCTTGTTTCTTCCAAGTTTTTCAACCATTTGTGAGTTTATAATCTTTGTGAAATCTTTTTTTTCTTCGTCTTCTCATTATTCCATGATGTATCAAAATGCATGCTGGGTTGTAGGAGTTGATACGATATATTGTGTATTACTCTTTTTCTTGTCTGAATACATGCTACAGCTACATGACAACAACTGTTGTCCCATTTTAGTGAAGTTCAACTGTGAAAAGAAAAGGCAATGTCTTCGGGGCGAATTTTTTTTATTTTTAATTATCCTGATTGATTTAATATAATTCTTAAGTGAATTTTTATCTATATATTTTTTTTATAAAAATTTATTAAATTTATATCACATCAATTTATTTGTGTAAATAAAAAAATAAAAAATAATATTTCTTAAGACTACATATTCACTACGTTGACATTGTGAAAGACACGAAAATTAATTCAAAATAGTAAGAGAAAATATATTTGCAATTATAAATTGTGTAACCGTCGCGTAATCATATGAAAAAAAGTGAATAAAATATGAGACTCACATGAAAAAAATTAATTTTTTAATAGTGGATCCTATTCTTTTTTAAAGCGATTACGTGATGTTTACTCACTTCACGATTATATGTAGAATTACTCAAATAGTAATACCATATAATAATATTAATTTACGAGGACAATTTTTCTCCTTTTTAAAGGAAATAAGCTCAATTAGAAAAAGCCCATTACTAGGAAAGAAAAAGGTTACAGAAAGCCCATTAAACTGCTATGGAGAAAACAAAATAACAAAGCTCATTTCTTGAAAAATTCGAGAGACTTCGGCCCAAAAGCTTCGTATAAAAAGAGTTCAGATCCCATACTTCGCGATCTACTTTTGCGCTATATCAGGCCCGCCCTCAATCGAGAGTTCAAGTCAAGCAAGCTTCTGTGGATTATGGGAGTCCATTGTGAATGATAGGCACTCCTACCACTATATAACCAAATGCCTTGGATTTTTACTAGAGTCTAGAGATACTAGCAAAGCCTTGTGCGACGCCGTAACTTTGTTTTCGGCGGGATCCACTCTCTCTCTCAAATACTCCATCGAGCCAAGCCTCTCCGTCTTCGCCAAATCTTCGAGATCGGGTAATGGCATGACTCAACTCTTAGGGTTTCATTGTGTTTTCTGAAAGTTTGGGTTTCTATGTCGTTTTCTCGTGGCAGTATCGAGTACAAGCTTTCCACTTCTCGTCTCACTCTTGAATCTTTAGTTGTAGTATTTTACGGGTTGTATTTTCACTGAAAGTTAGGGTTTCTTAACTTTTATGGTTGCGTTTTTGTTTGGTTCTCGTGAAAATGAAAGAAAAGAGAAGAAAAGGCTGTAAATAGCACATTTTTTACATCTAAGAAATCCTTATTAAAAGCTGTACATATCACTTATATTCATCATGAAAAGTTTAGGGTGGTTTACAAAGCGTTTAAGTTCCGATTACTTGTGTTAATCTTTCTTCAGCTAAATTGTCCGAGCATCTCGGTTCCAGCTAGCCTTATTTACATCCCCTTTCATGGCGGTACGTCAAATCTGCAAAATCATTCTATGGTCCTTATTATAAAATATTTTGTTGTTGTTATTATATGTTTCTTCATTTTGTACTTCATTTGTCTCACTTGGTCTAGAATGTTTGTAGATCGACAGAATTTTTAAAGATGAAGCCAGTGAAGAAAAGGGGGAGCGTGCCAGAATGGTGAGCCTTGTCTGAAAGTGATAGATATGCAAGTTTTTTGGTTATAAAATGATGTATGCTTGTATGAATTCCCCCTCTTTTTTGGCCATCCCCTTGTTTTTTTGGCTGTCAAAAAGGAAAATATTAAGTATGCGTTTGTGAATTCCATTAACGAACATTTTAAAATCGAGCTGATTAAATTTGGGTATTTTTAGTGCAGAGTTACTTCATGATTATGAGATAATATTCTTAACTGAGCATATCTATCTTTTGCTTAATGTTCATCGTGAATAGAATAATTGATTTCTTTCTTCATTCAGGCATCGTTTATCGGTGCAATAGCAATTGCTGACTTGGTCAAGACAACCTTGGGGCCAAAGGGAATGGTAAATCTTCTCACTCTTTTCCTCTTTATATATTTCTGTGTGCTTGAGGCTTGAGCTCTGCATCTTTTTTAAAATGAAATTATCAATTACTCATCAGTTTTTTTCAGAATTTAGGGTGTTTTCAAATGAAAGATGCTGTGATTTTAGGCTATTATCCAATGTTTGATGTTTGAACATTGGCCTGATTGTTGATTTGTATTGTTCAGGATAAAATTTTGCAATCGACGGGTAGAGGACGTGTAGTCACAGTTACAAATGATGGTGCCACCATTTTGAAGTCCCTTCATATAGACAACCCAGCTGCTAAAGTTCTTGTTGGTATCCTTGCAATAGTTCTGTTACTTGATGATATATGATTTGTCTGGTTTGAGAGTTTTATGACTAATAATCTCTTTTGAGGTCAGCAAAGATCTTTGTTTGTGCAAATGTTTGTTCTGTACAAGTATCTGTAGTCCGCTACCAAGCCAACATTGAAAAAACTAACGGGACAACTTTGAATTTGTTGGATCAATAGCATATTATTTTTTTATCCTTAATTCAAGAATCAGATATTTCAAAAGTTCAAGATGATGAAGTTGGCGATGGGACAACTTCCGTTGTTGTCTTGGCCGGGGAACTTCTGAGGGAGGCAGAAAAGCTTGTTGCAGCAAAGATACACCCAATGACAATAATATCAGGTCTGAATTTTCCGAGTTATAGGCGATCTTTCCATTGTGTTGCTTGCATCGTGAAGCATTACATACATGTAGAGGTCTTGGTTTACGAAATGAATGGATGGATATGCTCTTTTTGCTTTATTATCATAATGTGTATAATGCCTATAAAGGAACATTATCCAATGTTTTTAATTTCGTACCGTACCGGCCGGTACGGCCGAAATTTTTCGTTTCGGCCGTCCGGCCGGTACAGGTACTATATATGTTCCGTACCGGCCAAAATACCGGCTGTTTCGGCCTAAATTTCGGCCTGTACCGGCCTATATTTCGGCCGGTACCGGCTGATATTTCGGCCTGTGTTTTTTTTTTTTTTCCCGTTTTTTCAAACTACAAGTTCATTTTTTGACCCCCAATTTAGACTAGACTATTTATAATTTATATGTAGTATGTATTTATATATAATTTATTCATATATAAACTATTATTTTAGAATATAATTATTATATATATTTATATATATAATTTATTCATATATCGATTATCCCGAAACGGTACACGAAACGGTACCGGTACCGAAATATTTCGTTCCAGTGTCTTGACCGGTACGCCATCCGGTACGGTATTCAAAACATTGACATTATCTCTTTGGTCACCTCGTAGTTTCTTAAAAACTTTAAGGACATGCTTCTTTTATCAATGATTCTCGTGTAATTTCCTTGTAATTTAGGTCTGTTAATGATATTTGGAATGGTGAGAGAAACTTATCCCAACAAAAGATGGCACTTGCCTCATGACCCTTGGTGAGCACCATAACAATAAGTTGTGAGTGCAGTTGGATACTGCATATGGGGATAATGTTGCTCCTCTAGTCTCTCTTCCTCAAATAGCGGATTGGATTCTGCCTAAAGTTAACGAGATTCAGCAGTTCGTGGAAATTTTACATGAAGGATGTGAAGACCAATTTAAAGAACTAATCACTGCGATTGAGACAAGTCACGCGCTTGAAACCAAATCAAGTTTCAAGAAAAGTAGGGAGTTATAACGTCTTTCTTAGGCGATCAACTACAACCCTAAGGGTGGTAGCTCAACTAGAGGGAAGTCTAAAGGAAGGACATTGTGAAGACGGAAAACAAGGGGTTGGGGTTGGGTTTTCGGGTAGAGTTTTAGTTCTACAGGAAACAAGGGGTTGGGGTCCGGGTCGGGCTTTGTGTATTTTGGGTTGTTTTTCAAGGGCTTTTTGGGTCATTAGGGGCTTCTAATATGGGCAATGTGTTTTCTTGTATACATTTAGTGTACTTGGTTACTCCCTTTGATATATATAATATTTTTACGTATAAAAAAAAAGTAAGTGAAGAGGATAGCTTCCACTTATAAATCATGGGCATGCCAGGATTTTTCTGGAGAAGGAAAAATGGATTACAAATAATGGACTTTTTTGGACAAGGTATCACCAGTTAGCTTGGAACTCCATTTTTCCCTTTGCAACCATGTTGTAAAATCTTGTGTTATTCTATGACTGTGACTATAGAGGCACCATGGAACTATTTCTATGTCATAAGTGTGCGTCTCTATTTCACATAGAGGATGTGAAGACCAATTTAAAGAACTAATTACTGCGATCAAGGCAAGTCACGCTTTTGAAACCAAATCAAGTTTCAAGAAAAGTAGGGAGTTACAACGTATTTTTTTGGGAATCAATTGCGACGCTAAAGGTGGTAGCTCATCTAGAGGGAAGTCTAAAAGGAGGGCATTGTGAAGACAGGAAAACTAGGGGTTGGGGTGGGGTTTTTGGGTAGAGTTTTAGTTCTAAGGGAAGCAAGGGTTTGGGGTCGGGTTTGGTGTATTTTGGGTTGTTTTTCACGGGCTTTTTGGGTTATTAGGGGTTTTCTATTAGGGGCAAGGTGTTCTCTTGTATACATTCAGTGTACTTGGTTACTCCTTTAATATATATATATTTTTTACTTATAAAAAAAAAAATTTGTGCGGCTCTATTTGCTCTCCCATGACATATACCTTTTCATTTCTGTAGTCTGAATTGCTTTCCAGCTGATTTTTTAAAGTACAAAAAGATTCCTATTGGAAAAACCTTGCTAGTAACTTCTGCCTGCTGCTAGCTGAAAAAGATTTGCTGCCGCTGATCAATGGTCTCTCTTGCTCTCTCTAAGCTAGAGTAGTTCTATCGTATCAACTCCTACAACCCAGCATGCATTTTGACCCGAGGGTTTCATAAACAATTTTCCTTCTAAAAAACACACAATATATTCACCCATTTCCCTTCTAAAAAAACACAATTTTCCTACAACCCAGCATGCATTTTGACCCAACGGTTTCTATTGATTTATTTGATTGTTTAGGTTATCGAATGGCTGTGGAATGTGCACGTGATGCTCTGTTGCAGAAAGTCATGGATAATAAAGAGGATGCAGGTTTGTTTTTTTGTTCTATATTCACTTTTACATCATTTATTTTTTCCTCTAATGTTTTCTTGATTGTGGGAACTGCAGCATTTCCCCCTTCTTGTTCAGTCAACAATTTATTTTCATCATGGACTTTTTGATGCAAGCTTTTGTGGAAAAAAATGACAGATACTCTCATGGACTAAACTAGATGTACAAGTGTGGTGCTTTAAATGGATGAGAACTGCTAATCTGTGTGACCGGGCCTTTGGTTTCTGCAGTCTTCGTTGTATACTTAATGCATGCCATTACTGTATTTTATGCAGAGAAATTCAAGTCAGACTTGATGAAGATTGCAATGACCACTCTGAGTTCCAAGATACTATCACAGGATAAGGAACATTTTGCAAGACTGGCAGTGGATGCTGTTATGAGGCTAAAGGTAAATTTGGGGCTGATTTAGATGTGAAAAGCTCTGGTTTGTGCAAGCCATCTTTTAAAAAAAAAAAAAGTTTTCACGATGTAACTGACTACAATTAGTGGGGATTAGGAATTAGTTGAGTTTGGTTGAGTTTTTAGCCATTTTTTCCTTCTTAAAATACGTTTTTCTGGAGGAATGTTACTTTGGCGTGATTATGCCCTACACTCTTGAGTTCTTTTGACTCATGGTGGTTGTCTTCATTTTTTTGTAATAATGATGTTGGAAATGGCAGGGAAGCACAAACTTAGAGTCCATCCAAATTATTAAGAAGCCTGGAGGATCGCTAAAGGAATCCTTTTTAGACGAAGGGTGGGGTGTCTAAACTCTCAAGCTTCTTATGAGCTACTTTTCTGTACTTTTCTGCTTGATGGTCGTATAGGTTTTCCATGAAATTTATGTTTACAATGGGAGTTGCATGCTTGTTCAGATTTATTCTTGACAAGAAAATTGGTATTGGACAACCAAAACGCATAGAAAATGCAAAGATTTTGGTGGCAAACACTGCAATGGACACGGATAAAGTGAAGATATATGGGGCCCGTGTCCGTGTTGATTCAATGTCCAGGGTTGCTGATATTGAAGCGGCTGAGAAGGAAAAGATGAGAGAAAAAGTGCAAAAGATCATTGCTCATGGCATCAACTGCTTTGTTAACAGACAGTTAATTTACAACTTTCCTGAAGAACTTTTTGCAGATGCGGGTATACTTGCGATTGAACATGCAGATTTTGATGGGATTGAGCGCCTTGCTTTAGTTACTGGTGGTGAAATTGCATCAACTTTCGACAATCCAGAATCGGTTAAGCTTGGTCACTGCAAGCTCATTGAGGAAATTATGATTGGCGAGGACAAGTTGATCCACTTTTCTGGTGTTGAATTGGGTCAGGCTTGCACAATAGTATTGAGAGGTGCAAGGTATTTACTGAATTTTCTTTTTAATCGTTTTTGTCCTGTAAATAAGATAGTCTTTGTTCTAATTATGTGTTTATGTTTTCCAAATTTGTATATCTGTGTGTGCACGTCTGTGATAAAGACTCAAAATACGGAATGCAATACTTGGTTGCTGGTTTGAAGCATCGTGCCAATCTTAAAGCAGCCAATTGCCTGTCTCAACTCTCAAGTCTGAAATTTTTATTACCAATGTTCAAACCAAAATTTGAAGGAACCTTCTTTGAAATGGCCTTTGTCACTATCAATTCTGGCAGAACTACTCAAAAAGGGTGTTCTATCTTGGGGGATTTAAGCTACAAAGAGTTGCATTCAGTTTTCTCACCATGAAGCTAATATATTGCAGGCATGCTTCCTTTAGTGTTGGCCACTGGTGTAGCTATTATTTATTTATTTTAATGGTTTGTCGGGGTAGATACATACAATGCTTTTCTACCAGTAGAATTTCCTTTATCCTGAACTCTAGTACCAGACTCGGTGTAGGTAGTCTAACTTTCACATGTTTGGTTTCTCTATCAGCTTTCTAGTTTTGGATTGACCTTCTTATAACATTACTGCTGAGATATCTTTTGATTTCTTTTGACAAGTAAAGATGATCCTTTGATTTAGTTTCTTTTTGAGTAATATGTATTGTTTTGTTGTAAATTTTATTTTGCAGCCACCATGTTCTTGACGAGGCTGAAAGGTCTCTTCATGACGCTTTGTGTGTCCTGTCACAGACTGTCAATGACAGTAGGGTTTTGCTTGGAGGTGGGTGGCCTGAGATGGTGATGGCCAAGGAGGTGGATGAACTGGCACGTAAGACTCCTGGGAAGAAGTCTCATGCTATCGAAGCTTTTTCTCGGGCACTAGTGGCCATTCCTACGATCATTGCTGACAATGCTGGTTTGGACAGTGCTGAGTTGGTTGCTCAGCTCCGTGCTGAGCACCAGAAGGAGGAATGCACTGCAGGGATTGATGTCATCTCTGGATCTGTGAGTATGCAAGATAAAAATTTATTATGGAGTTTATGACGCACAAGATTGAATGGAGTTTATAGTGGGTCTATCTTGAAAATTAACGTACATTAACTATTGATCCATGGGGTGCACTCTTCTTTACTTCCTATATTTTTTTCTTCTTTCAGGGCTTAATGCAAATTCAGAGTGCCTTATATGAGTTATACCGGTCCTTAGAATTTGAGATACCGAAAAAAAAAAAAAAGGATTTATTGTGAGATTGTTTAGAAGGGGGCTCTAACCCCTGAAAAGATTACAAATGAAAATTTTGGGGTGACTGATTGAGATTCCAGCTATATTATTTTCGAAGCAGTTTCTTTTGCTTCTATTGACTCAGCTCGGCATTTATTTAATCAATTTTATTCTTTTATAATTTTACTTGAATATTATTATTAAATAAAGATAAATTTGAAAAGTCATGTAAAAAATTTTTGCAATTTGGATGTTTAAAGGTTTTAGACCCTTCCACTTCTTTCCTATGTAACTCTTGGTCGTTTTTTCTCTATATTTGATATATGAAAAAATTAGTAATCGAAAAAGACTACATTCAAATTATTCCATAATTAGCCACACATTTTGTGGGGTATACTAAGTATTTGATTTCTCGTATGATTAGTGCGCCACAGGTTTGGCCCATGTTTTCAGCTTCTATTTGCTTGGAAAGTTATGGATTGTTGTTTGCTTGTCTATAATATAAAGTCAGCATTCTTTAATTTTGGCTCCTGATCATCGATTTCGTGACAGGTAGGAGATATGGCACAACTGGGAATCTCTGAAGCATTCAAAGTCAAGCAGGCCGTATTGCTCTCTGCCACTGAGGCTGCTGAGATGATTCTCCGAGTTGATGAAATCATCACCTGTGCTCCAAGGAAGAGAGAAAATAGGATGTGAAGATGTGCATTAGATCATTTGGCTAATTAAGGACATCTGTTGTAATGCTGTGATACGTGTTGCCATCTTGGATAGGATACGGTAATGAAACTATTTTGGAACATGGTCTGATTTCAAAAACTGGGAGTTTCTTTCTTTCTCTCCTTTTTGGCAAGGCGGTTTGGGGGAATTGCCGGAAAGGCTAATCGTCTGGGGATTTTGATCATTGTGTTGTTGAAATTTTGATGAAATTATTTTTTGTTTTTTTCTTTTTCTGAGAAGAGCTGTGGACATGGGAATCCTGGGTCCCGTTAATGAGAATCCATCATCATAATCTGATAATGTTAACGTGTATCAGCAGTCTTAAGGAATCCTTTGAAGCCTATGAATTTATCAACAACATTACTCGAAATCCAGAATTCCTCTAATGAGCTATGATTTGCGGACTCTTCCATTCATTCAGAATCTAAAATTTGTTAAAATTCTTCCTATTCACCGCTTCAGCTAGGCCATGCGGTTATGGCGCACGGCTTCACTCTAATCAAGAATTCGTGTCTTTTGTACGTTCAATCAATTTCAACTAGGATGGAATGCATCTTGCAGAGCCGTTCTGTTCTTCAACCCGAGCACAGATTTATCTGACGGACCGGTTTAGGCTAGATCAACATCAAAGCTATGGCTTGGTTCACCCCGACCAATGACCGCTATCTATAACATATTTATGTCTTGTGTATATATTTATGCAGTGTACCCCTTGAAACTTTTGGTCCCTGAAATTGGGCTCAAAGATCTCATAAGAGGAATCGGTTTTTTTTTCCTTCCCATTCTTGGCGCTTTTTTTGGTACCCAGAGTATGTACTCAATATTCAGCAATATTATATTTATTTCCAAATGCATAGGGAAATGAGATCTTTGTTGAAATCTGCAGGGTTTTCAGGCGCTTTTTTTGGTACCCAGAACATGTACTTAGGGGACACTGCAATCTGGCTATGTGGATATACATTCTAGTTCCGTACTGTGAATTAATATGGGTGCATAATATACAAACTGAACTCAGATTCGATTTTTGTGTTGGCTGAGTGGTTTCTTGAGTTTACTCTCGGAGGGAGCGTGTGCAATAAGAGGCGCTATTAAAAGCCTAATGTTCTTCACAATAGCATGTAAAGGAGAGGTTTGGATTCAAAATTCATTTCAATTCATTTCAATTTTTTTAATCTTATTATTATAATTTTTTTAAATTTTTATACAAAATATAATAAATAATTTAATTTTTTCAAATTCTAAAATAAATTTTTTAAATTTCTACATTAAATATAATAAATAATTCAACTTTTATTTTACTATTCATAAATCATTTTAACTCATCTTAACTCATCTCTAAATCTAAATCTCTCTTTAACCAGCCTTGTGGTATCACTGGGGCCCATACCAAAGAAAAAACAAAAAAACCCAAACCGAACTCTTCTTTCGATCGGGAAATGAACATAACTGCGCGAGTTAACGGTCAAACACATGTAGCATAAGTTGTACGCGAATCCAGTTGGATTTACGCCCAACGAAAAAGTGACTCGTGTGACCGTGTCGACTCCCAAACAAACACCGAACACTTCCCCTTTCTACTCTCCTCGACCCGACTCGGAACTCCGCAGAGATACTGCCGCCATTGCCCTCTGAGAGAGCCGTCGTAAAAAAATTGCGAACGATACCAAAGCAGTGCATGTTAGCATGGAGCCTGAGGTGGTGCATAATATCTCCGCCACCGTGGAAGGCCAGGACATCTCCGGTTATGACGATGTGCGGGCTCTTCACGACGTCGTTCAAGGTCTGCCTTCACACGTCATGAAGGACTTGCTGTCCATCGGGGTTCGTTTTTTCATTTAAACTAATCTTCTCACACCGTTTTTACGATTCTTAGGGTTTCTGAATATACTTGAACGATTTTTACTCGGGCTTTGTAAATATCATTACGCTTTTACGGTGCCTTTTTTTTTTTTTTTGCGTATTTTTATTATCTTCCTTTGTTTGAGACTACAAATAGAAGTTTGGTTGAATAGCATTGAAGAAAAAGTTTTTTTTTATTATTATTATTATTTTTTTATATATCAGTAAAAAGATAGATATTATATACATGAATAAAAAAAGTATAGCTCTTGTACATAGGAAGTATACATAAGTGCTCCTAAATACATTCTAAGAACGATAAATTAAAGACAAGAAATCCTATCCCCATGCAAAACAATGGTGGAAAACCAACACATTAGAGTGTGGAGAAAAAAATTCTTCAACTTGGTCGTTGTGCGTTCCTTATCTTTAAAGTACCGCGCATTCCTTTCCGTCCAAATACACCATATAATGTACAACGGAATCATCTTCAACACTGCTGCCAGTACAATATCAATACGGTGGACGAAGTAAGGTCCGTGGAGGAGGGGTTACCGTGGAAGCAGTCTTTGATTTTTGAAGATAGTGAGGAGGAGGAGATGGGTAGTCTGTCTCCTCTACAGACACTTCCCCCTCAGATCGCACCTAGAGTATCAGATTGGGTGTTAAAAAAGTCGGGGAACTTCAAGGTTGAGTGAGATTAACATGTGATGGATACGAAGAACAATTTATGGCTCTCCTAATAGCCATGGAAGCGGGTCGTCCCACGGCCATGAAGTCAGCTGTTAGAAAGGAGAGAGAGCTTAAACGATTAGAATGTTCTATCAATTATGATAACAAGGAGGGAACTTCGGGAAGGGATAGATCAAAAGGGAGGGACTCCATTGTTGTTAATGAAGCCTAAAATATTGTCTTGGAACGTAAGAGGGATCAATGATGTGAATAAACGCCTTCGCATTAGATCTCTTTTAGGAAGTTGGAAAGTTGATATTGTTTGTTTGCAAGAGACTAAACTGTGTGGTGTTGATAGAAGTATAATTCGCAGCTTGTGGGGTTGTTCCTTTGTGGGGTGGTGCTATTTAGCTTCATCGGGGGCTTCGGGAGGTGTGTTGGTGATATGGGATAGGAGAGTGGTGGAGATGGTAGAGGACTGTATCGGGTCCTTTTCCATGGCTGTATCTTTTAGGAATACTGAGGATGGGTGGTGGTGGGCTCTTGCGGGTGTGTATGGGCCCAATGTGGATAGTGATAAAAGCTTATTGTGGGAGGAATTGGCATGTCTAAATTCTTTATGGAATTTATCTTGGATTTTTATGGTGATTTCAACGTTATTCGGTTCCCTAGTGAGAGGGCGGGGACATCTATGTCGACAGGAGCAATGGAAAATTTTTCTGAGTTGATTTTTGAGTTAAATCTCGTGGATCTTCCTTTTGGGGAGGGGGGGGGGTCCAACAGACGAGGGTGGTCAAGGTTGGATAGATTTCTAGTATCCCCTTCATGGGAGATGCACTTACCGGAACTATGTCAGAAAAGGTTGTCACGGGTATGCTCTGATCATTTTTCAATTTTACTTGCTTGTGGTGGCATTCATGGGGGTAAGCGCCCATTCAAATTTGAGAATATGTGGTTGAAAGTTGATGGATTTGTGGATAAGGTAAGGGCTTGGTGGGAAGCTTACTCCTTTGATGGAACACCTAGTTTCATAATGGCGGGCAAACTCAACGCTCTAAAGGCTGACTTAAAGAAGTGGAATGAAGAAGTATTTTGACATATGGAATTGCAGAAAAATATCCTTTGGGATGAGTTGCAAGTATTGGAGGAAGGAGAGGTGAATGAGGATTCTTTGTCAAGACAAAAAGTGGTGGTAACCGAAATAGAGAAAGGGTTGTTGATGGAGGAAATATCTTGGAGGCAGAAATCAAGGGCGCTTTGGTTGAAGGAGGGAGATAAATGCACTAAGTTTTTTTACAAGGTGGCCAATTCCCATAGGCGCCACAATGCTATTGAAGTCCTTCATTCAGGCTCGAATGTGTTACAATCTCTTGAAGAGATCCAAGACCATATAGTGCAGTATTATGAGGAACTCCTAGCTGAAAAAGTTGAGTGGCGCCCCAAACTGGATGGTTTATTGTTTGACCAGCTAGGTTCGGAGGTAGCAAGTTGGTTGGAGAGGCTGTTTGTTAAAGAGGAGGTGCATCTAGTGGTGAGAGGCATGTGCAAGGATAAAGCCCTGGGCCCAGATGGTTTTTTTATAGCTTTGTTTCAAGAATGTTGGGAGATAGTGAAGGAGGAAGTGATGCAGATTTTCCATGCTTTTCATTCTAATCTTAAGTTTGAGAAGTCATTAAATGTTACTTTTATTGCTCTTATCCTCAATATAGTTGGTGCCCATAATTTGAAAGACTTCCGGCCAATTAGCTTGGTAGGTGGGATCTACAAGATTATTTCAAAGGTGTTAGCTAATTGCATGAGTTTGGTGATGGACAAACTCATCTCCAAACCTCAAAATGCTTTTGTTCGGAGGAGGCAAATTTTGGACTCCGTTTTGATAGCAAATGAGTGTTTGGACAGCCGGTTAAGAGAAGACATTCCGGGGGTTCTATGCAAGTTGGACATGGAAAAAGCCTATGATCATGTGTGTTGGGATTTCCTCTTTTATATGTTGGAAAGATGTGGTTTTGGAAGCAAGTGGTGTGAATAGATTAAACACTGTGTTTCGACCACTCGGTTCTCAGTTTTAGTCAATGGTAAATCTTGTGGTTTTTTTACTGCCGTCGAGGGGTTTGCGACAAGGGGATCCATTATCACCATTCCTCTTTGTTTTAGTTATGGAGGCTTTGAGCCGCATGGTGGAGGCTGCCGTTAGGGGGGGTTTTATTACGGGTTTTTCAGTGGGTAACAATAGTAATGGTGTCAGTTCCATTTCTCACTTATTATTTGCAGATGACACGCTTATCTTCCGTGATGCTGCTAGTGACCAGATTCAAGCTCTAAGGGCGGTCTTGTTGTGCTTTGAAGCTGTCTCGGGACTTAAGGTGAACTTGGGGAAGTCGGAGTTGGTACCGGTGGGGGTTGTGAGTAATATTGCTTCTCTAGCTGAGTTGTTCGGTTGTAAAATTGCTTCACTTCTTATGAAATATCTTGGACTCCCCTTGGGGGCGTCATTTAAAGCAAAGAACATTTGGGATGGGGTGGTAGAGGAGATTGAGAAAAGACTATCGGGGTGGAAGTGGCTATATTTATCAAAAGGGGGGAGATTAGCACTTATTAAAAGTACCATTTCCAACCTTCCTACTTACTATCTTTCCGAGTGGCTAACCGTATGGAAAAGTTGTTTATGACTTTCTTGTGGGGGGGCATGGGGGAGGAAACCAAATTCCACCTTGTAAGTTGGCAAAGGGTGTGCTGTCCAATTGCGAACGGGGGATTAGGGGTACGAAATTTGAGCATCTTCAACAAGTTCCTTCTTGGTAAGTGGTTGTGGAGGTATCAAATGAAAGGCAACTCGTTATGGAGAGAGGTAATCGAACACAAGTATGGTAGTGAGTGGGGGGATGGTGTTCTAAGGAGAGTAGGGGGTCATATGGAGTGAGCTTATGGAAATTTATTAGCAAGGGGTGGAACATCTTTGAAAAACATATTAGGTTCAGAGTGGGTGACGGAGCAAGACTTCGCTTTTGGCATGATGCTTGGAGTGGGGAGAGTGCTTTTTCCACTATCTTTGCACTCGCTTTTAACATGGCTGGAAATCAGCAAGCGGCAGTTTCAGATGTATTATGCTGTACCAACGGGACGGTAACTTGGAATGTCACTTTTACTAGAAATGCTCAGGATTGGGAGCTTGATGAGATGGCAGCCTTTTTTAGCCACTTGTATTCAGCAAAGGTAGGAGGAAATGGGGGAGACCGTATGTTGTGGATTCACACGGGGAGAAAAGATTTTACTGTTAAATCTTTTTACAAGGCTTTAACAGCACTACAACCCATCTTTTTTCAGTGGAAGAGTATTTGGAAAGCACAAGTTCCGCCTAAAGTTGCGTTTTTTACTTGGACAGCCGCGCTTGGAAAGATATTGATGGTTGATAACTTAAGGAAGTGGGATATGGTGGTCATGGAGTGGTGCTACATGTGCAAAAGGAATGGAGAATCGATAGATCATTTGCTTTTACATTGTGAGGTGGCGGGGGAATTATGGGCTGATATCCTTGATAGAGCCGGACTGAGTTGGGTAATGTCTAAGAGTGTGGTGGAACTACTAGCGTGTTGGAACATGAGGCATAACAGTGCACAATTGGCAGCAGTGTGGCGTATGTTACCTTTATGCCTAATGTGGTGTTTATGGTCCGAAAGGAATGATAGGTGCTTTAACAACAAGGAGTGTGCAGTGGGGGAAATCTGGAATTTTTTTGTATTCTCTCTTTTACAGTGGTTTTCTGCTATTGTACTGAAGGGTGGGAGTGTCCATGAGTTTCTATCTTCTTTTCAGCTCACTAGAATATAATTAGGTGTCTCACTTTGTATACTTCCTGTGTACTTGGGTATTGCCTAGTTTCATTCTATTCAATAAAGATATCTATTTACTTATAAAAAAAAAACAATATCAGTACAATAATAAGGTTATGATTGTGAATTTGCTAAGTTCCTTCTTACTTATCAAAAAAAAAGGTTATGATTGTGAAGACCTTGATAATTAATGTCATTGTGTATATATAATAGCTTCAATACATGCTCAATGAATAATATGCTACGAGGTGTGATCAGTCAACGATGGTGTGCATATCTAGAATTGTGAAAACCACAATAATTGATTGTGTTGTTGATGGCACTTGGAACTGCCATGGATAAATGAAATTTGATTTATAGGAAATTCTTCAACGATTGTTCAGATTTTATGAAATTTTGTTTTGTTGAATTGTAGGTATGTGCCCGGTGCATCTTTCGGCTGTTTGGGATACGTGGAAACATATATTCTTGCTCCTTGCTCTCATCTTCGATGTTGAGTTCAGTTCTTGGAGAACAAAGACATGCGGATGAAGACATGGTAGACATTGGTTCTGAAGAACATAAAAACCCAATCAGACTGCCTGCTTCTGAGGTATCAGAAGTTGATGCCGTACTTTGTACCCTTTGTTTAGGTATCTTGCAGTTTACCTATTGCGATGACAAAGAACTGGTGGTGAAAAAAAGTGCCAAAGATATGGCTGTTGCTATTTCTGAGCTGCTGAGGCGAGAGTGGCATCAGATTGATAGCTTTTCTCTTGAAGTTTCCATACCTCCAATTGTCCTTGAAAATGACAGCTCAGTTTGGTACGAATTGTTGATATGCTGATTTCGTGTAATCTTTTGAGACCCTTAAGCTTGTGTCTATCAAAAGATGGGATGCTTAAGCTTCGGTTAATCATTTTTCTATAAAAAATATGTACTAAAAAAAAAAAAGAAAGGGGAAAGAAGAATGTCCTGTCACTTATTGTGCTTGTTAGCAAACTTCTAAAATTCTTTAGGTCGGAAACTACTACTCATAGCATTATTTGCTTGGTAAATTGTTTCAATTTCCAAATTTTGTAGGTTGTACATGAAAAGAAAGTATGGGTCTGAACTTTGTTTCCAAGGGAAGATACTGTCTCAACGTATATCTACTGTGGAAGCCTTAATATTGTGTTTGGCAAAACCTCTTGAAACATTATTGGTGAGTAAGAATTGCTTTTTACACTGAAACTTCCAATGATTCAAAGTAGAAATACATCTGTCTTTGCAATTAATATTTTATGAAATTAAGACTTGCACAGGATTGTAAATCAGGTGCAAGTGATATCCGCATCTGTTTGACCTTCACGCACTCTAAGGCATCGAAAATGGTTCATAGCATTGCAGTGAGCAAACATGGTTTCAAGAGAACAAAAACAGGCATGTAAATATTTATACCAACCTCATTTGTTCTCGTTGTTTCTATGAAGGCCATAAATAAAGTTCTAGCACTTAAATATTGTTGCCCTTTTTTTCAATTGTAAAAGCCATGTCATGCCATGTCAATGTAGTTTAAATTCAAGATGTGATTTGATTGCAAAACTAAGATCAAAGATTGAGATGTTTTTATTACAATCCATGAAGGAAATTTATATTGTTATTTGTTTTTACAAAATTGCTATTGCAAGGTATATAATTCTACAATTTCTGTCAGACTTAGATTTTTAGGTTCGGCATTTATGTTTTTGGAGCTTTATCCACTTTCGCAGATTTTATGTAGAATTAGAACCGTGAGTGTGAAAGGTACATGCTCTCTATTTCATTTCTTAATATCAGTATTTACAATTACTGCACCTTTGGGTGCTATGGTGGGGACCAATTGCCAAAAGACAAGTTTTGTTTTGGTCCATCCCTAAGGCATTTATATGGAAGACATGTACTGCAAAAGTAATTCTATCTGTTGCTTGTGGAGATAGGTATACACGAATCATATATTGTGGTGTTTGTAGGAGGGGCATCCATTGAATGATCAACTAAAAGAAGCAGATTCTTGGACTTCTTTATATTATACTCCTAAGTGTATAATAAGTTATCTGGAGTTTGACTTTTTTTTTTTTTTGTGATAAGTTTATCTGGAGTTTGAAATTGTGGAACCAAAATTGAGGGACTGGTTATAAGTTGAATTGATTATACCAGTTTTACCGCACATGATCTCAGACAGAGCAATCTGATCGATTGAATTCAATTATCTCTATGGTTATCTCTATGCTTATCCCTCTGAGTTCTAAAGCTAAAGCCCACTGAATAATAATAGTTTTGAAAAATGGTTATAATGCCATTGCATATGGAAACTACAAATACATTCAAAAATGATTATATATGATAGGATATTCTTTATTCATTGGAATATTTTTGTCTTCTTGCTAATATAATCCCGGCTAGGCCCAGAACTGACTGGTGCACAATTTAAAAAACCGGCATAAACGTGCAAATTTGGCCATTTAGATTATTTAATTACTCACATTTATACCTTGACTTTGGATGCTGAATATTATTTGCTAATTGACACAGGCATCGAAAACTATATAGACTCCGTTGATGATTCTGTAGTTGGAGACATTGAATGCTCTGATTTGGCTGATGTTACCATTCAAAGGTCTTTTGGTGGTTCGCAGGATAATGGATCTTCTCAGAGTCTCAAATTTCCTCCAGAAAAAGTAATTCTTTTACTCCTTTAGGATGGGGTATCTACCAACTCCAATATACAAAGGATATTGACGCTTTCAGCACTATCAAGTTTGTGAATCAGTTGTACTGATGAAAAAAAAGTTTATGAATCAGTTGTTGAACTCTCTTATATTTATGAAAAAAAAGTTTATAAAGTTAATGATTTTATACAGTTCCTCTTGTATACGTCTTGTGTACTTGGGCTTTGCCTATATTCTTATTAATAAAATTCTTATCAGAAAAAAAAGATTTTATACAGTCCTGACATTGTCTGGGTTTTCTAACTGTCTAGGTTGAAGCCTGTCGTCTGGTGTTTCTTTGCTACAGGAACCCTATCTTTTTCGGTGGGAGATACCTGAAGGTAATCTATTGTTGCAAAGAATTTTTTGTAAAATATTTTGGTGGGTAAATATGTGGGATTTTAGCCTGTTTGGTGTCTAGTCTTTCAATTTCAACCTCATGGCCACTCTAAATACTTCTTGTTACATTCAGATCTTGGTAATGTTGTTTGGTCTATAGTTATATTATATCTGGGTACACCTTTGCCCTTTCTAATGAAGTTCTCTTACTTTTTTTTTTTGGCACCGGGTGTTCGGAACAAAGTCCTGTCTAATCCCGAGGATGCATAGGCCCTTGGCAATGAGTTTCTTGCAAGTTCACCTCGGTTAATTCAAGGGGAAATTCTCCCAATCTGATGGCCTAGAAATTGTTTGCACCCAAGGTTTTCGAACCTTAGACTTGGAGGGAGCATACCACCAAAACCAAGGCTCTTGCCACTTGAGCCCAAAGTTGTTTTATTACTTATAAAAATAATGTTGTTTGATTCTAATACTTTCTGTTTAAAAAGGAAAGAGTTTGTTTCGTTGCTAGTACTAAGACAATATGAAGTTTTTGAGTAAATTAAAATTGGAAGAAAAGAATAGCAGGGGAAGTTTATGTACATACTATAAAGGGTAGTGAAATTACTAGAACAAGAAACTTAATGTCAAGGAGATGATGATCAGCTGCATCATTCACCAAGTGCAGAAGAGCAACGAGATCAATTTTATGCTACAAAATTTTGGAACAAGTCTCCTTTTTAGTAAGGAGTTTAAAGTGCATGTGTTGTTAACGTCATCTGAATCTTAAATCTAGGTCAAGGCAAAAACAAATAAAGTGGAATGAGTGGGTATGGCATGCTTTACTTTAGACAATGAGGTCAACACCCCTACATGAACGTCTTGTGGTCATGCTCCTTACCTGCGGTCCTGGAGCAAGCTCCATTGACAAGAGAACATATAGAGCTAGGAATCCCTCCTGTGTATATGTTCTTGAATCATCCATTATGATTTATTATATGCATTTTTCCTGTAAGAAAATTTTCCCATAAACGTTGACCAGAGACATCACAATATCTATTTGTACATTAGTGGAACAGATATCTGTAGATTACACTGTTATTTGACCTTTGAAACTGTATTTTTGGTGTCCAGCAATATTGATGATTTTTAGTTTGAACCAGTGCATGCAGTGAAGCTTAAAGTTCATGCTGTTAGTACTCTTACTGCATTAGCCACAGATTGTCCTAATTACTCTTTGTATTGCAGTACTCAAGAAATGTGAGTCAAACACGATGGATCATTGATGATGAAAGAAAGGGAGAAGCATCTGTTGAGGTATACTATATACATATTCTGCTCATGGCCATTATTATTCTAATTGAGGCAGTTTTTATGAACATTGCATGAAGAACCGTGATACGTACACGGGTCATTATACACTGATAATAAAAATAGAGGGTATGTGTGTGGTGCATGAACAGTAACTACTATTTACCCTCTTTTTTTCCTTCATGTAAGATCACTTGTGTACTGCATTTTCCTTGCATGAAAAGCTGATGGTGTAATGTGCTTATTCTGTAGGAGATAGTAGGTGGCAACATCCTTCCTATGTGTCAGGGTGACAATTATAAGTTTCATGCTGCTGGAAGAGAGGATATTGATGTACTAAAATTATGCCCTCCTTGCTTCAATTTTGAGCTAACTGAAAGAAGTCCTGATTCCTAAATCATGTAGCTTACCCATCCCCCCTCTCTTTTCAGGTTCGGATGTTGGGTTCAGGTAGGCCTTTCCTGGTTGAGATACAAAATGCCCGCCATATACCATCTGAGGCATTTGTGAAAGAAATAGAAACAAAGATAAATAACTTGGAAAATAAATTGGTGAGTTCATGTTGGTTTGTCGTGTCACTTCCTTCTAATATCAAACAATAATGTTAACCTTTTTTCCCCTGGAAAACAATAACTGTGAGCAAATTTTTTATGCAGGTTGAAGTAAAAAATTTGAAAGCTGTTGGCAGCCAGGGGTGGGACCTGATGCGTGAAGGAGAAGCAGAGAAGCAGGTTCGTGTTTATCTTATTTTCTTTTGTTATTGATATACCAATTCATTGTTTACTATATTTACATATCTGCATGTTTATCTGTGCGGCACTTTCTAATACATTTAGAAATGGAAATATTGCACTTAAACCCCCTAAACTACCACCTTCGTGTAATGACCTTCAAATTTCCAAAGTTTGTCACTTGGCTCACCGATTCAAAATAAAGTCGCAATGTGGATCCTCGTTAAGATCTAATCGCCGTGATGGATGAAGAATAAGTGATGTGCCTTGATATCAATGGTTGGATTTTAACTAAGAGGACAAATTGCAACTCATGTTACAAATAGGGTGGTATGTGACACCTTTGGTAGTTTGGAGATCACATTGCAAAATAGGTGGTATTTGTTGGGGAATTAGACATAGATTTGTTACTAGATCAAGTCTCTTGCAGAAACAATATGCTGCATTAGTGTGGATTTCATGCCCACTCAAGGATGAAGACTTGGATTCTATTGCCTCATTCAAGGACATGGTAAGATGCTTGTGAGATTCATATCTTACATTTTTTTTCCAAACCTCGTATTGTGATAAATTTTTTAACGTGATATGTCTTGTGATACTTTATTGTGTCAGATCTCTCTCTATGATGCTTTTATAGTATATTTGTGTGAAGCAGTGCTGGGAAAAGTTCTCATCTTTTAGGAATTTTGGAAATTACATGTCCCATTTGTAAGTTCCATACTGCAAGCATATCGATCCACTCGTTGTGGATGGTGAACCGTCCAAGATCACTCTTGAGTAAAGTAGGAAATGGGAATAAATTGAACTATAAAAGTGCTAGTATTAGTAATGCAATCATGCGTTCTATCTGGGAAATCATCTTGTTCCTATGGCCGGTGGTTGACTTATTATGAACATGCTGATTATTGGATATTGCCTTGATAGTTTTGGACTTCCAACAAATATTGTTAAAATGTTTTTTTTTTTTTCCCAGAAAGCCCAAGAGAAGGATGTATCAGATTCTTGTTTCTGTATCTATGACAAACATTTCATCATCTTCCTTTTTGTCTAATGATTCATGTTCAAATAGAAGAGATAACCAAAAGTGCTAAATAAAAACTCTCTAAGATCTCCCATCGAGCGTTCTCTATCATCAAAGTGTCACCCATTCCTTTCTAACCATAAGCATCACATCAAACATGAAGGAATCATCTTCCATATTGCAACAAAGCAATTGCTCCCCTTAAAACCTTCAAGAACTATGGGGCAATTAGCACTGAGAGAGGTAGAGCTCCTGACTCCTCATGGTGAAATCCAATCCTGTAAATACAGCATCCCACTTTTCGTTTCATGATGTGTCTTTAATCTTGCATGATGAACCCTTTAGTGGCATTTGTTTTTATCTACCATTGTTTAATGGGAGAATCTTCTTCTCTAGTTTGATACATCTATTCAGTGACATTTATATTGTTCTTCGTTAGTTTGTTCACAACTGGAATAATTACTCCTGATAAGGGTGCCTTTATAAAGCGTATTGTCCTAATAGAAAGTTACTCATAATCTGTGTTTATTCCATACAGAAAGTTTTGCAGAGGACCCCAATAAGGGTGCTTCATCGTCGGAGTCCATTAGAACGTGAAAAGATAATACATTGGTTGGAACCTTACGAATTATGTAGCACAGACCTTTTTAAGTCTACTATTATTCAGAATGTCTAATTCTACTTTTTCTTATCAAACTTTAGGATGAAAATTGAGAAGATTGCTGGAAGTAATCATTATTTTCTTTTACATTTATGCACTCAGGTAATATGATTTTTTTTTTTCTCTTGATATCAATTATCAATATACTTGTACATTCAGAATAAAGCTGTGATTTTATTCAAATGGATGGATGATCATAGCCATTTTGACCTCAAGTCCCAATCTGATAGGATTGTGTTTTTACATTTAACTAGTTTGGTTTAATTAAGTGAAAAATCTGGGGCTTCTTCAAGGGTGCTTTGCTGAAACTACCTGCAGCATGTTTGGTGACCCAGCTTTGTTTTGGATTTTTTGAAGCAGCTTGAGCTTTTTAGTTTGCTTTTGAAAAGTAATCCAAAGGATTGTTCTCAAGGAAGCTATGACTTTTAATAATCCGAAGCCATCCCAAACTGGGCCATATTCCATCCCAATTGGGGATGGGATGGGAGAAGGGAATCCCGAGTCCTCATCCAGTTGTTCTGATATGTAGGAAAATCAGTAAAATTCCCCTTTTTTCTTCCCAAGAAAAAGTCAAAAGCATTTGATCATGAATTGGTTATTAGGTTTGATTTCTATTGAAGATATCAAAGTTCTGTTGAGAGGTGGCTCTTGTAATATAGCGCCTCTGACAATAAATTTGTGTCCAGGTCAGAAAACAACTCCAAAGGAACAATAAACACAATTTTGCATTCTGAATCTTGGCTGTGATCTCAAATGCACATCATTAGATATTTTAATGAAAGCATTATTACATTATACTTTGGACAGATACAATTCAGATTTTAAGTAGTTCAGCTAATGACATAAGCGGACAGCATATGGTCCGCTTTCTGTACTCTCTCTCTTTACTATTTGCATGCACAATAAATGGACTGCTCTATGAGATTTTTGAAGAGTTTGATCACCATCAGTTAGATTAAAGACTATTTCCTATGTTCATCTATGGTAGAGAGGAAACACTAATTATGGTATTTGGAATTCAGGCTGGAACATATATCAAAGAGTTTGTCCACGGGGATCTTGGCCGTACACATCCTAGGTATGAGGCATTAGTTTTTATATTGACAGTGCTTTACGTCAATTCAGTTGACTTTCTTGTTTTATCGGCAAGGATACTGTTTACTATAGAAATGGACAAGTGCATTGTGTCTGGGCTCTGTACATCGTCACCCTTGTTGGTGCTGTTGATTTCAATATGGTAATATTGGATGTTTGTAAGAAAGATGCACTATGTACGATTTTGAGCCAGCTGCATATAAAGAATTTTAAGGTTATATGGGAGAAAAGCAATCACCAACATCAGCCAATTCTATTGGGTTAATGATGAGCAAGACGAGTAACATTGAGGTGTTCACAATTGTGAGGACTAAATGAATACAATTGGTAGTTTATGGGTAGATTTAAAATTTTACACATAATTTAAGGATCTTATGTATCAGATGCCTGCTAGAACAGTCTCAAAGTCAATTATAGAATAAACTTTAAGAGTCAAAGACATTGGTGATGGTTTCCTCTTTTGTTTGTAGTGTTGGATCACTCCTAGGTTGCAGAGCAGAGATACTGCAACTTGATGTTACAGATGTGAAAATGGACTGTTTCTGACAGAATGAGGTAATCTTTTATTTCATAATAGATTTCGGTTGCCCTTTCTTATGTGGTTTTTAAATCCTGCATTTGCTGTTGCAGGAACCGAGGTTTATTGGGCGTCTGTTCTGTTAGTGATACAAATAGCCTTCTACAATTATTCTCTACTTCTGAAATCAACTGCGACTATTCTCTTCTTTTACAGCTCCGCTTGGTTCTTAGCTGTGTAATTGGTTTCATTCCCCCTTTGAGGTAAGTGGGCATATGGCTAATAATTGTTGAGATTAAATTTATCCTCTCTTATCGGTTTAACCTTTTGGAATAAACAGTGATTTAGTATGTCAAAGAGATAAAATTTAATAGTTTGCTTATGTTCAACCATAACTTCCAAACCCAAAACCTTCTGGTCGGTATTATCTTTCTTTCATGGACACTTGCTATTTGCATATTGTAAATAATGCTGAAGTTTTGTAAATTTTTCTGATATGAATCCTGGACCACTGACTCTCTGGTCGTTTTTCAGCTTTGAAATTCAAAGGGTAAAGAAAATCCTCGGAATTATTTCTCTTTGTCGAAAAGATGTCCTTGCCCCTCTCATATATCTACTATGAGTAATATTAGGTATAATGCAAGTCGTGCAGATTTTTTTTAAGTAGATCTCACTTTGAAAAATAATTTTCACTTTTTCTATTTTTTACATGGGGTCGGAGAACTTTTTTTTTTTTTTTTGGGGGGTGGAGTTCCTATTAAGAAGTTATACAAATTATTACTCATCCCTAATTATCCTTTTATTTCATGTATTCTTGTGTCCTCGACCTCTGAGCTTAATGGGTGCACCGTCACTTTCTTCTATACTTCTTTAGCTACGCCTCTGAATGCATGTTTAACAACGATCAAACCACCCCAATTTCGGTTTTTTTTTTTCCCCCCTCTCTCTCTCAAGAAAAAAAGATTTTACACGATATAATTACGTTCTTGGGAACCTTCCAGCTGAAGCCCACGAGATATGGCTATGTTGAGATATAACGGACTCATCGAAACCCCTCAATACGGGCCATGGATCCGTGTCCAGGCCCTCAGGACGTACTAAGTCAATAATCAAGTATTGGCAAAGCTCATTCTACGTGATCCGAAGTAGGGGTGGACAGCGGGGATCCGTCTCCATCCGTCCCGTCCTTGCATGGGTGGGTGGAATTAATGTTTTGAATACCGTACCGGATACTGTACCGGTCAAGGCGCTGGAACGAAATATTTCGATACCGATACTGTTTCGAAATAGCATTTCGAGATAACATTTCATAATACTCAATATATAAATAAAGTATATATAAAAATTATATTTCAAAATAATAGTCTATATATAAATAAATTATATATAAATACATATATATATAAATTATAAATAGTCTAGTATGAATTGTGGGTTAAAAAATAAGTTTGTAGTTTAAAAAAACGAAAAAAAAAAATGGCCGAAATATCGGCTAGTACTAACCGAAATTAAGGCCGGTACAAAATAGATATAGTACCTGTACCGGACGGACGGCCGGTACGAAAAATTTCGACCATACCGGTCGGTACGGTACGAAATTTAAAACTATGGGTGGAATCCCCCGGTACAAGAGTAGAGGGTGGGGTTAAAATCGCACCCTCCCTCTGCACCATGCGGGTAGCATCCCTAACCCGAAAGAGAAATATTCTCAAATTTTTGGGTGAACTTAAAAAGCTTCGAGTGAAATTTCTCTTGGAAACAATCCTTAGATGTTAAGAGTATATTAGATTATCTATAAATAATTATAAAATAATTTGTGAATAATAGTAAGATATTTATAAATAGTAGTGAATTATTTATGAATAGTAATGAAATAGTATAAAAGTAATTTAGACTTCGTTTGGATATTAGGAATAGCTTGTAAATAGTAATGAAATAATAGTTAATATATTGAACTGTTTATAAATAATAGTAAAGTAATATGAAAACAGCTTAGTTCCCATACAGACTCTTTAAAGCTTGTTTGGAAACACAATTATTTTTAAATATCATCAAACTTTCTCATTACTATTTACAAATTATTGAATGTTCTCTCTCCATGGGGCTTAAATTCATATTTCGCAGCGGAAGTGGAAAGGAAAAAGCACTTTCCCAAATCAGTTAAAAGAATAGCCTACAAGACCAGTTACAGTTAATTTCTAATAATCATCATATAAAATTTCAAAAAGATAATATTGCATGTGTGTGGTTAATTTTCTTTGTTGTGGATGTTATTTGTAAATAAGAAAGATGAACAACAAAAGATTTGATCGTCAAGTCTTCATAATCTTGTATGCATCCAATAGATCAATCCATGAGGCTTCCATGATCACATGCGCCCTTGCATCTAGTCGATCCATGAAGCATCCAACATCTTCGCCATAAAACCGTAACGGTCAGCAGCTTCGTCAATCTGTAAGTAGAATAGCCAGTGGCAGATAATTAAAAATCAGAGAATAACAAATAACCATTTCAGTTTAGAAAAGGGGAAAAAATGGAAGAACAAGTATATATATTAAGGGTTACCAATTTCTGTGTAGGACGTCCAGCCCCATGTCCGGCCTTGCACTCGATGCGACCGATAATAGGATTGACTTGGGGGCTCTTCTCCAAGCTCGTGCAAAGAACATATTGCATGGTCTGACAATGAACAAAAAATTCATGACTAACAATGATCCATTCATGGCTAACCATGATGATAACAACATCGTTGAAGAAAATCTAAAATAGCAGTTAACATAAGCCAAAAAATCAATCAAAACACAGTACATACTGTTCCACCGACTAGTTTACTAATACTAGAACTATAATTGGCAACTTGATAGCATAAAATTATTCATGCATTATGCTTGGGAAAAAAAGGCTAATGACTTCTAGCTTTCTGTCAAATATAAAGACTAACCGCCAATAACTTCAATGAGTGCAATGGCACAACCCTATCATCATGATCAGCAGTCAATAACATTGTGGGTGGGTACTGGGAAGGTTGATCCGGATGCTGTTCCCAAGGTCTCCTGACATTATGCAGTGGAGAATACCTATAATGAACAATAAAATCAACTGTTAGAAACATCCGGACTTTCACGAGTGAAGAAGCCTAACACATCAATTCCATAGAAAACCGTCTGGTGGTAACAAAAGGTAAGGTAAGTATTTTTTTTTTGCCAAGTCAAAAGGTAAGATAGTTGTTTTCATAAGAAGGTACTAAAAGCTCAAAAGTGGTGAAGTCAAAAACAGAAATATAAGATCAATATCTAACATAATCCAGGCTTCTGTGAACATATATAATCATGGCCAATAACTCCTCAGTCATGGCAAATAACACCTCAACCAGGTAAATAATATCTTGGAGTATCAAATCTAGAAAGAAAACTCGATATGCATACTGTTAGAAACTTAGAACTTCAAGGTAAAAATAAGCATAAAAATTATGCATCCAGAAAGGAATAGTCGTGGATAAATGACTTCCAACTCCCAAGATTGAGAAAAGTTGCTATTGTTCAAGTTTCCCATATATTATACAGTAATAACGTAAAGGTTATAACTATTGCCACAAAGTGTGATAAAACTTAAAACTTAAGAGCTTACTATCAGATTCTTGATATGGGAGAAACTTTACTCACTTGATTAGCCAATGGAACTCTTCCTCTTTGTCTGAACAACCAAAATCAGAAGTCCATGCATGGCCTAGAAAGCAAATCTAATTCAGTACATGATTTAAAAAATTGCTAACTTGTTAAGCCCATCAATTTAAACTAACCTATGGTGAACTTATGGAATCGCAGCATGTCCATAACCCCGACATGAGCCAAAGCACAACCAAAAAGATCAGGTCTCTGCAAAAAAAAAAAAATGCACTCAAAATGACTATGATGAGAGATGACCAAGAATACAACAGAGAAAATGCACCATCTGATACAGCAATACCTGATTTATGCAAGCCCCTATAAGAAGCCCACCATTGCTTCCACCTTCAATACACAACTTCTTGGGCTGGGTATAACCAGCAGATATAAGGTATTCGCCAGCAGAAATGAAGTCATCAAAGCAGTTCTGCTTCTTTGCAAGTGAGCCTGCTTTATGCCATTCCTCTCCATACTCTCCACCGCCACGAATGTTTGCTATGCAATAAACAGTGCCTAGATGCCTTGTGAGTACAATACGACCAACACTGAATGATGGCGTAAGACTAACATTAAATCCACCATATCCATATAACAAACAAGGGTGTGATCCATCCAAAAGAATATTCTTTCTGGCCACGATGAACATTGGTATCTTGGTACCATCCTTACTGGTGGCAAAAACCTGTAGATGAAAAGACTAATCAAGTAAGATGAACACCCAATTGGGGGTCAAACACACAAGTCAGAGGAATTGAGAGGCTGAGAAGAATAGCCACCCCTAATCATCCAAGCAAATGCAGATTGGCAAGAAGTTAGTTAAAGTAATTAAAGCCTCACCAAGTTAACAAGATGACAATATACCTGATCAACATAAAACTCCGAGCGATCAAACCCAGGAACATCAATTTCACGAAATATCTTCAACTTAGGGACACCAGCTTCTAAGTTGCACTGATAAATAATACCAGGGCTAAGAAAGCTTGTAAACCCAATAAAAACAATATTATCTTCACGCCTTGCAGAAATCCCATAAACTGTCCCAATGTCAATGGGTAACTGATGAAGGAAGGAACCTGACTTCAAGTCCCTTATCTGCAGAATATACTTAACATCACTCAAGTATCTCACAATCATTTGGTTACCATTAACGGCACAAGCTGATTCAAGTACATCATTCTCTGCCTCTTGGATAACATCACTCCAAACAGTTGGTTCCTTCAGATCTACTCGAACTAACTTATACTTTGGTGCATCTTTATTTGTTCGAAAAGTAAATTCCGTGTTATCATTTGCAATCACACGATACTGTGCACCAAATTCATCAATATGCTTAATAAATGGGAGCAAATCATTTTTTCCCTTCAGACCTTCAAGTCCATTAGGAAGTACAGACAGATCACAGTAATAAAATTTGTTGACAGGGTCACAATCCTCCTCAATGTACAAAAGAACATACTGCACAAAAACATAAACAGGGAGTCAGTTTGATGGAGATCCATTTGGAAAATATACATTTGCATTCTTATCTTAGCCATGTTGTTTAGGAACTATAGCTCATGCTTGCACATAACATGTATATAAGAACCATATATGGATCTTAATCGTATGCACACTTAAGAGGCTGTTGGAGTAGAAAGACTCAACAAGGCATGATGATGATACTTCATCTGAAACTCCAGTTTGCTTTCAGTTCAATTATATATCTTCTCATTTAACCTATAATGAGACTGTTATATCATCACTTCAAAATCTTCTCTGTCCGAGACACAACAAAGAAATGTAACAAAGCCAGTGTGCTATTTGGTGCATGCTACTAGGTTAACCAAATTACCTTTCATGGTACAACTTTGATTCTAACACTAATCAAGGCAGCACATCATCTAATCATTACCATTTCTCCTGCAAGAATACCACTGAGTTATTTTTCCCATTTACAGAAGTCCTTTAGTCTAATTTGGATTCTCCTGAAGCCATTGAGTAATTCAAGCTTGCTTGGGGACAAGCTTAAAGAAAAGCTTTACTCAACTGCTATATCAGAACCACCCCTCAGGGCTGGAAGCAAACTAAAGAGTTGAGAAAAAGGAAGAGAAAAACAACAACAAAAAACAAACAAACAAGCAACTACAAATCTTTCAGCATATTCAATCAGAAGCAAACTAAAGAGTTGAGAACACATTAATACTTGAAAAAGATGGGCCGATTTCATATATGGCCGATACATATAGAAGCATTTTAAAGAAATATAATCATTGAAGATATGCTACACATAGGGAAAAAAAAGTGCTAAGAATCATTAGAGTAACATCAACACAAGTGGACGCTACTCTGGTATAACCATAATACCAAGAAATGAGAAATGAATTACCTTCCCATCATCTGTAACATCAGCTTCAAACATGTATTTCGGATTTTCAGAGTCTCTCCAGCATAAAATATCTTCAGATTGATTCGTGCCCAAGAGATGATAGTATAACTCATGGTAAAGGTTAGAATTAGTCTCCGTCCCAGCGTCTACATTATCTCCTTTTCTACAGGAAAACGCAACTATCATTATGGACTGAGGAGAACAATCAATGAAATCTCAAGCATAAGCAATATCTTATTATGGTTCGTAACTCAAGAATATTATGGCAATTACTTCTTTTCCTCGATCAGCCAAGGAAGCAGCTCAGAACTCAAATTTTGATATTTCACATAAATGTGAGATGATCACTTACTTGGGAGCAGGGTATCGGCTATAGAAAAACCCTTTGCCATCATGTGTCCAACTAATACACGAAAACTTAACCTGCATTGTAACATATATAACCCCTTTCATTAGCATTATTGAGAAGAAGGCACTCTCTTCTTTTTTCCCCCACTTTTCTGAATGAATAAAACGCCCACTAAGATACTCACCCATGATAAAGTATCAGCTTCAACCTTTTTGTCGTCAACCCGCATTACTTTGATTGTCACCCAATCGCTACCGCTCGTACTAAGCCCGTAAGCCAAGTACTTGGCATCCTCACTAACCGAAAGCATGTTTAAAGAGACAGTTCCATCTTCACTAAGCACATTTGGATCCAGCAATACTTCAGGTTTTCCGTCCAAGCTATCCTGGATAGAGAAACGGACACGAATTCTGAATATTCAGAGTGTAAAAGAAACCCTTTAGCTCTGCTAATTCCATTTCCAGCCCACAAACCTGTACGTAGAGGACGTTTTGGGCTTGAAGCCCAGTGTTGTGAAAGTAAAAGTACTTGTCCCCTCGCCTGAAAGGCGCATCGTAACGCGGATAATCGAAGAGTTTTGTGATCTTCTCGCGAAGCTTCTCTCTCGACTCGCATTTCTCGAGCACCGATTCAGTCAATTTCACCTGCTTCTGCACAAACTCTTTCACTTCCTCCGCGTCAGGATCCTCAAGCCTGAATATAGAAAATTAGAGATAAAGAAAGAAGATCTCAATCAAATTCGCTCCAATATTCTCAAAACAACGTAGTCATTCCAAAACTCTCCAGAGAAAACTTTCCAAAATTAAGTTTTTTTTTAAGAAAGACAAAACAAAGTTGTTCTTATCGAGCTCATCGATTAAAACCTCCATCGGAATCGAGAAGAGAACTCCTGGAATCACAAACAGTTTTGGAGTGACAATCCATTTCGTTTAATTACCATCGATAAGGGTCTGCGAACTTAACGCCGTGGTAGTCGTCGACGACGGACTCGTCCCTGCGAGCAGTCGGGTAGAGCAACGGTTCTGCAACGGCACAAAGGGAAACCATTGTACGGCTTGAGCACGAAGAAACAGAGGTAGAAGATTTGAATATTTTAAAATATGGCTCGGGCTTTGGGTTTGGGGTCTGTTTGAGTAAACGCAAGCGTTGGCTTAATACAGCGAGACATAGTTGGCGGCGAGTGCTTCGGGGGACATTGAAAGCGGGAAGAGTGAGAATGGCGTGAGTGTGGGCAGCTAATGACAACATTGTTAACGCACTTACGCCGCTTTCTGCGGCCGATTCCAACCCTGGGAGCTAAAGCGGGTGGGCGAGACGAGAATAATGTGGCCAACGGTGTCGCCATTTTGTGTCTATTATGTTGCCATGCTGCTTGTTGGACCGCTGTCGGCGCCTAATGTCTAATGTCTAATGTCTAATTGTCTATAGTCTCGACTCTTTATCGCCCACCCAATACCCTCGTCTCGTGTAATTATCATGCAACATGGATTTTGAATTATTTTTGCTTTAACAACTCTGCTTCTCATTAGGTGCGGTTTGATAGTCACATGGATAGAGATGCGACAATATGGTTTGACAGTCGCATGAGATAGAGATGCGTTGATACGAGGTTATTTTAAATGAAAAGTTTAATAAAATATTGTTAAAATATTATTTTTTAATATTATTATTATTTTAAGATTTTAATAAATTAAATTATTTATTATCTTTGGTGTAAAATTTTAAAAAAATTGTAATGATGAGATGATATGAAATACTTTCACTAGCTAACAATTAATTTAAGGGTGAAAAGTTTTTTATCCAAACCGAACCGAATTCATCCCTACTTGGTCTCAGTCCATGGTGTCTCTAAAATTCAATTTTCGATCCAGTTTTAGGATGTATTTTTTTTACCAGATCGGACCGAAACCGACTGAACTACTTACATATAAATTTTTTTAAATATGTAATATATTATTTATATAGTAGTTATATAAGTTAATTATATAATTTTCTCTAATATATCACCATTAATTATATAAAATGTAAAATAATATATGTTATTAATTAATTAGTACATCATACGATATATATATATACTCTACTAAAGTATTAACTTAGTAACTATTAATATCATAAATATAAATATATAATTATTTTTAATGAATTAGTTACATAATCCATATTAAAGAGTTTCCTTAATTTTAATTTTATTAATTTAATTATTTTTTTATATTTTTTTATCTACCTAAAGAAAGAAAAAAAAAATTCTAACTCATGTGGATCGAATTGGACCGACCGGACCATAATTAACGATGCGGTCCGATCCAGAAAAAGAATGAACCAAAATGTTCGATCCAGATCGAACGGATTACATCCCTAGCCTATTATTATAACAGTTTTTGGACATTAAACAGCGGCCGCGCAGCAGATTAGATTTCTTTTGGTGGCAGAGACTGCGCGCCAATCTCAAGCCATGTTCAAGACAAGTGCAACTATGCATGCCTTGTCCAAAAGGATGGCTGGGTTCAAATCCAACAGCAACTCGAGTTGCATTTTTACTTTAATGCCCAATCTTCTGAATAAAAAACATATGAAGTGAGTTGAGCAGGCCCAAACAAATCAAACCCCATTGGATGAGTTGGATCGATCGAAAGAGCTGTCCATCTTACAAATCGGAGCCCGACCAAAATTATGCTATCTCGAATTAAGTTCTAAATTATGTGATTACAGAATCATTTTGATCTTTTTCTTGGAAAAAAGATCTAAAGCTGCCCAAACCCTAATACATGCATATATTTGAAACAAGTATTTGTTTGGTATGCGCAAGATCAGCATGCATGCATGCATGATTAGTAGCAGCTTAATTAATGCTTTTTGTTGATACTGTCCCGTTTGGATATATAAAAGTGTCCAGCAAAGTGTCTTTTGTATCGACCAACATCTTTTATTTCAGATGCAAGGTTAGAGCTTTAAAAAAGAGAATTAATTAAATTACAATCCAATTAATTGCTTTACGTTACCCTCATATTTTATGAAATATAATAATAAAAAAATAAAATCACATGTTTTTTAAATGATGTGTATTAATATATATTGTATTAATTTTTAATTCTCACTTACCTACACTCACGTGCACAAGTTAGAGTGCTCTTTAGTTTATTTTCTAATCTAGTATAAATACTCTGTAAATATTATTCATTTTAATGTAATGAGATATTCCAGAATTATCTTTTGGTTTCTCTATCTCGATTTCCCTCTTATCATGGTAGCAGTTGCGATGAACCCTAACCCTAGCCCACTGCTGCGCCATCATGACCACTCTAACTACAGAATCGCCTCCTGCTCCCCCTCCTCATTTTCGTCCTCCCCCTTCTGTGGATTATTCGAATCCATACTATATATTCAGACTGGAGATCACTCCGGCGCAATGCTCGTCTATAAACTCCTCACTGGTGATAATTTTCTCACAAGGAACCGATCCATGTCCATGGCCCTTATTGCTAAAAATAAACTATGTTTTGTTGATGGTGTTTTGCCCAAACCTTCTGAGAGTGATCGTATGTATCACGCTTGGATTCGGTGCAATATTGTTGTTCTTTCTTGGTTGCTCAATGCTTTGTTCAAAGAAATTGCATCCTTCGTTCTTTACATCGATTATGCGGAAGAGATGTAGAATGACTTAAAGGAATGTTTGCACAGAGCAATTGACCTCGCGTTTTCCAAATCAGGAAGGCTATTGCCTATTTGCTTCAAGTTGATGCATTTGTAAGTTCTTATTTTACACAGTTGAAAAGTTTTTGGAAAGAAATGATTCATTTTCGCCCTATGCCTCTTTGTTCTTGTGGAGCTATAAAAAAGATTGTTGAATATCAACAAGAGGACTATGCCATGCAATTTTTAATGGGACTTAATGAGTCTTATGCACATCTCCGTAGTCAGATCTTGCTCTTAGATTATTTTTCTTTGATTAACAAAGTGTTCTCGCTTATCCTTCAAGAGGAAAAGCAACGAGAAATTTCTTCTAATTCTTTATCTTCTAATGAGGTTGTTGTTATGTTGACTAATCGCGATTCTAGTCAGATGAAGGGTTCTGTGGTTGGATCCAGGATTGGTAAGCCATTGGCTCCTCGTAAAGATCGCCCTTACAGTACTCATTGTGGCCTCTCAGGTCATACCATTGAAAAATGCTATAAGATCCATGGTTATCCACCAGGATACAGAGCAAAGTCTCAAAACCCTAATCAGGTCACTGCCAATCTGGCTATTGCTAACCAATATGTTCCTGATTTGGTTACGGTTCCACCTTTTCCTTTTTCTCCCGAGCAATGTCAACAACTCATTAGTTTTCTTCAACCTCCAACTAATATTTCATCTGTGAATCAAGTAGGTACAATACCTTCTGTTGTTACTAGCTCTACTGCACCATCGACCTCTGCACAACCCCTTTCAGGTATATCTTCAACATTCTCTATTATTGGTTCACAATCTTGGATTCTTGATTCTGTGGCAAGTAATCATATGATTAGTTCCCTTTCATTTTTTACATCACCACCAATTCCTGTTAACATCTCTATGAAATTACCTAATGGTTCTTACATTCAAGTCACACACAAAGACATGGTTAGACCTCTGATTCTTTAGTCTAGTTGATGTTCTCTATGTTCCTACATTTACCTTTAATCTTGTTTCTGTTAGCAAACTAACTTCTCAATTATCTTGTTTTCTTATTTTCTTACATGATTTTTGCTACATTCAGGACCTATTCAATTGGAAGACGATTGGAGTAGCTAAAATTTCTAAAGGTTTATATCATTTACAACATATTTCCTGTAGTTATGTTTCTTGTAATTCAAATACACTTTCTCATTGTAATGCTGTAAAAAACAATTCTTATCTTTGACATTGTTGTTTGGGACATATTTCTGACTTTAGATTGCAAGCCCTAGCTTCTGATATACCTTGCTCTACAAAAAATACTCATTGTGATGTCTGTCCACTTGCTAAACAGAAACGACTTTCTTTTCCTTTGAGTTCTTCTACTACTAGTTCTCTTTTTGAACTCATTCATTGTGATATCTGGGGACCTTTCTTAGTCACTTCATATGATGGTTTCAGATTTTTTCTTACTATTGTAGATGATTACAGTCGTTGTACTTGGATCTATTTGTTAAAATCTAAATCTGAAACACGATCATATTTACAATCTTTTTTTACTTTTGAGGAGA